>NC_082715.1:157595038-157677538 GCF_030144855.1 Hypanus sabinus | reverse complement strand
GAAAGCAGTTCCTCCTCATCTCCGTCCTAAACCTACTCCCTGAATCTTGAGGCTATGTTCCGTAGTTCTAGTCTCACCTACCAGTGGAAACAACTTTCCTGCCTCTATCTTATCTATCTTTTTCATAATTTTATATGTTTCTTTAAGATCTCTTCTCATTCTTCTAAATTCCAACCAGTCCAGTCCCAGGCGACTCTATTTCTCCTCAGGTCTGGAATCAACCTGGTGAATCTCCTCTGCACCGCCTCCAAATCCAGTATCTCCTTCCTCAAGTATGGAGACCAGAACTGCACGCAGTACTCCAGGTGCGGCCTCACCAGTACCCTGTATAGTTGCAGCATCATCTCCCTGCTCTTGAATTCAATCCCTCTAGCAATGGGGAAAAGGCAGGCAGGTGGAGATGAGTCCATGGCCAGATCAGCCATGATCTTAGTGAATGGTGGAGCAGGCTCGACCGGCCAATGGCTGAGTCCTGCTCCCGTTTCTTGTGTTCCTGTGTCCATGAACCTGAACGCTACCATCGGACAGGAGGTACATGCTCAACAATTCAGCAAAGGTTGCATTCAAGTTTTCTGAATCGTTCACGTATCTAAACGCTACTGTCGAAGAGGAGATGAAGACTCAATTATTCAGGAAAATTATTTTGCTTTCATTTGGCTTCTAGATAGCCTGCTGCACCTGCAAACCAACCTTTTGTGATTCATGCACAAGCACTCCCAAGTCCCTGTGCACAATAGCATGCTGCAATTTTTTTTACCATTTAAACAATAATCTGATCTTCCATTTTCCTTTCCAAAGTGGATGACCTCACATTTACCAACATTGTACTCCATCTGCCAGACCCTTGCCCACTCACTTAACCTACCTATATCTCTCTGCAGAATCTCCGTATCTTCTGCACAATTTGATTTTCCACTCAATTTAGTATCATCAGCAAACTTAATTACACTACACTTGGTCCCCTCTTCCAGATCGTTAATGTATATGATGAACAGTTGTGGGCCCAGCACTGATCCCTGAGGCTCACCACTCACCACTGATTGCCAACTGGAGTAACACCCACGTATCCCAACTCCCTGTTTTTTATTAGTTAACCAATCCTCCATCCATGCTAATACATCACCCCGACTCTATGCATCCTTATCTTGCGGATAAGCCTTTTATATGGCACCTTATCAAATGCCTTCTGGAAATCCAAGGAAGTAACATCAATCTGTTCCCCTGTATCCACTCTGCTCATTATATCGTCAAAGAACTCCAGTAAGTTTGTCAAACAGGACCTGCCTTTGCTGCGTCTGACTGACGGATCCATTTCTTTCCAGTTGACTCGCTACTTCTTCTTTAATGATAGCTTCAAGCACTTTCCTGAACACTGGCGTGAAATCCACCATCGTCCAGTCCACCTCGCAGAGTCCAGAGAATTTGGGTAAATCATCATCAAAGCCTCTACAATAACTTCTACCATTTATTTCAGTACATTCCATCAGGACCAGGGGTCTTGTCTATCTTCAGGCCCACAAGTCTGCTCAGCACTACTATTGAATCGAGGTCCTCACCTCCCATCACGTCCATAACATCTCTCTTTGGCATGTTAGACGTATCCTCCACTGTGAAGACCGACACAAAATAATCCTATTTCTCTGAGTTTTCCAAACTGATATTTTTAGTTACCCAAGGCTGGTTCTCCCCACCACCCACCCCTACTGTCCTTCTTTTTAACTGGAATATACTTTTGTTGAGCACCGTGAATAATCTCTTAGAAAGTCTTCCACTGTTCCTCAACCATCTCATCATATAGCCTGTGTTCCCGGTCTACACCAGCCAAATCCTCCCTCATCCCATTGTAGTCTCCATTGTTTAGGCATAATCCACTGGTCTTAGATTGAATTATTGCACCCTCCATTTGTACCCTCCAATCATACTGTGATCACCTTTTCCAAGAGGATCCCTGACTACAAGATCACTAATTTTACCTGTCCCTTTGCACAGGACCAGATCCAAGATAGCACGTTCCCTTGTAGGTTCAGTAACCTACTGTTCAAGAAAGCTATCACTCAATCTACGTGCAAGTTAAATTCCCTCACAATAACTGTTGTTCCATTCTTACCGCCTCAGATGTTTCTCTGTTCATTGCCTGTGTCTCGGTAATTATTTGGTGCCTGATAGACAACTCCCACCAGTAATTTTTTTTTCCTTTTACCATTCCTAGTATCTTATTTAATTAACAATTCATTTAACTCTCTAATCCTCTTGACCCTATGCTAACTTGACTGTGGCTCAAGTAAGCATCTAAATTTTTGGTGCTGCTTCTTAATGTAGTCCCTAGCTGCTGAAATTCCCTCAGAAGAACCTCTTTCCTCATTCTGCTTATGTCATTGATAACCACATGGACCATGACAACCAGACCTTTCCCCTCCCATGAACCTCCTCTCTGATGGTAGCAATCAGCTTCATAGACTGTTTAGAAATCTTAACAGGGAGGGGATGAATTTGATCCTGAATTGTTGAATATGCAACGGATGGTAGGGTTCAGGTTCATGAACTGTTTAGAAATATATTGAGCATAAGACCATAAGACATAGGAACAGAATTAGGCCTATTGGCCCATTGAGTCTTCTTCACCATTCAACCATGACTGATCATTTTCTTTCTCCTCCTCAACCCATTTCCCAGCCTTCTCCCTGTAACCTTTGATGCCATGTCCTATCAAGAACCTATTAATCTCTGCCTTAAATACACCCAAAGACCTGGCCTCCACAAATTCCACAAATTTACCACCCTCTGGCTAAAGAAATTTCTCAGCATCTCTGTTTTGAATGGACATCCCTTTATCCTGAGGCTGTGCCCTCCTGTCCTGGACTCCCCACCATGGGAAACATCCTTTCCACATCTACTCTGTCCAGCACTTTCAACATTCGAAAGGTTTCAATGAGATCCCCCTCATCCTTCTGAATTCCAGCGAGTACAGACCCAGAGCCATCAAACGTTCCTCATATGATAACCCTTTCATTCCTGGAATAATCCTTGTGAACCTCCTTTGGAATCTCTCTAATCCCAACACATCTCTTCTAAGATGGGCAGTCCAAAACTATTCACAATACTCAAGGTGAGGCCTCACCAGTACCTTATAAAGCCTCAGCATCACGTCCCTGCTCTTACATCCTAGACCTCTTGAAATGAATGCCAACATTGCATTTGCCTTCCTCAGCACCAACTCACCATGTAAGCTAACCTTTAGGTTGTTCTGCACAAGGACTCCCAAGACCTTTTGCATCTCAGATTTTTAGAATTTCTCCCCGTTTAGAACATAGTCCACACCTTTATGTCTACTACCAAAGTGCATGACCATGCATTTTCCAACATTGTATTACATTTGCCACTGTCTTGTCCATTCCCCTAACCTGTCTAGGTCCTTCTGCTTCCTACTTGTTTCTGCAACTCTATCTGCCCCTCCACCAATCTTTGTATCATTTGCAAACTTGGCAACAAAGCCATCTATTCTATCATCTAAATCATTTATATACAGCAGAAAAAGAACTGGTCCCAATAGAGACCCCTGCGGAACACCACTGGTCACTGGCAGCCAACTAGACAAGAAGGTAGACCCATTGTCTCAGCTTGCTCCAGCCCCACTGAACTCATTTCTGCATACCTTGACACTGTCTTATCCCCCCTTGTTCAATCTCTTCCCACCTATGTTTGTGACACTTCTCATGCTTTGAATTTTTTCAATGATTTTAAGTTCCCTGGCCCCCACCGCCTTATTTTCACCATGGACGTCCAGTCCTAATATACCTCCATCCCCCACCAGGAAGGTCTCAAAGCTCTCCGCTTCTTTTTGGATTCCAGACCTAACCAATTCCCCTCTACCACCACTCTCCTCCGTCTAGCGGAATTAGTTCTTACTCTCAATAATTTCTCCTTTGGCTCCTCCCACTTCCTCAAAACCAAAGGTGTAGCCATGGGAACCCGCATGGGTCCGCTATGCCTGCCTTTTTGTTGGCTTTGTGGAACAGTCCACGTTCCAAGTCTATACGGGTATCCATCCCCCTCTTTTCCTTTGTTACATCGACGACTGCATTGGCGCTGCCTCCTGCACGCATGCTGAGCTCGTTGACTTCATTAACTTTGCCTCCAACTTTCACCCTGCCCTTAAATTACCCGGTCCATTTCCAACACCTCCCTCCCCTTTCTTGATCTTTCTGTCTCCATCTCTGGAGACGGCCTATCTACTGATATCTACTATAAGCCCACAGACTCTCACAGCTACCTGGACTATTCCTCTTCCCACCCTGTCTCTTGAAAAAATGCTATCCCCTTCTCACAATTCCTCCGTCTCCACCGCATCTGCTCTCAGGATGAGGCTTTTCATTCCAGGACAAAGGAGATGTCTTCCTTTTTTAAACAAAGGGGCTTCCCTTCGTCCACCATTAACTCTGTTCTCAAACGCATCTCTCCCATTTTATGCACATATGGTCTCACCCCATTCGCCCGCCACCCCACTCGGGATAGGGTTCCCCTTGTCCTCACCTACCACCCCACCAGCCTCCGAGTCCAACATATACTTCTCCGTAACTCCCGCCACCTCCAACGGGATCCCACTACCAAGCACATCTTTCTCTCCCCCCCCCCATTTCTGCTTTAGAACCATAGAACATTACAGCACAGAAACAGGCCTTTTGGCCCTTCTTGGCTGTGCCGAACCATTTTTCTGCCTAGTCCCACTGACCTGCACCTGGACCATATCCCTCCATACACCTCTCATCCATGTACTTGTCCGAGTTTTTCTTAAATGTTAAAAGTGAGCCTGTATTTACCACTTCATCTGGCAGCTCATTCCACACTCCCACTACTCTCTGTGTGAAGAAGACCCCCACTAATGTTCCCTTTAAACTTTTCCCCCTTCACCCTTAACCCATGTCCTCTGGTTTTTTTTCTCCCCTGGCCTCAGTGGAAAAAGCCTGCTTGCATTCACTCTATCTATACCCATCATAATTTTATACACCTCTATCAAATCTCCCCTCATTCTTCTACACTCCAGGGAATAAAGTCCTAACCTATTCAACCTTTCTCTGTAACTCAGTTTCTCAAGTCCCGGCAACATCCTTGTAAACCTTCTCTGCACTCTTTCAACCTTATTAATATCCTTCCTGTAATTCGGTGACCAAAACTGCATACAATACTCCAAATTCAGCCTCACCAATGCCTTATACAACCTCACCATAACATTACTCAATACTTTGATTTATAAAGGCCAATGTACCAAAAGCTCTCTTTACGACCCTATCTACCTGTGACACCACTTTTAAGGAATTTTGTATCTGTATTCCCAGATCCCTCTGTTCTACTGCGCTCCTCAGTGTCCTACCATTTACCTTGTATGTTCTACCTTGGTTTTTCCTTCCAAAGTGCAATACCTCACACTTGTCTGTATTAGACTCCATCTGCCATTTTTCAGCCCATTTTTCCAGCTGGTCCAAATCCCTCTGCAAGGTTTCTGCAGGGATCGCTCCCTATGCAACTCCCTTGTCCACTCGTTCCCCCCCATCCCTTCCCACCGATCTCTCTCCTGGCACTTATCCTTGTAAACGGAACAAGTGCTACACCTGCCCTTACACTTCCTCCCTCACCACCATTCAGGGCCCCAGACAGTCCTTCCAGGTGAGGCGACACTTCACCTGTGAGTCGGCTGGTGTGGTATACTGCGTCCGGTGCTCCCGGTGTGGTCTTTTATATATTGGTGAGACCCGATGCAGACTGGGAGACCGTTTTGCTGAACACCTACGCTCGGTCCGCCTGAGAAAGCAGGATCTCCCAGTGGCCACACATTTTAATTCCACATCCCATTCCCATTCTGATATGTCTATCCATGGCCTCCTCTACTGTCAAGATGAAGCCAAACTCAGGTTGGAGGAACAACAGATTATATTCCGTCTGGGTAGCCTCCAACCTGATGGCATGAACATTGATTTCTCTAACTTCCGTTAATGCCCCTCCTCCCCTTCTTACCCCATCCCTGATTTATTTGTTTATTTCCCCCTTTTTTCTCTCTTCCCTTTTTTATTCTCTCTCTCTCTCTGCCCCTCTCTCAATCACTCCTTGTCTGTTCTCCATCTCCCTCTGGTGCTCCCCTCCCACTTTCTTTCTCCCTAGGCCTCCCATTCCATGATCCTTTTCCCTTCTCCATCTCTGTATCCCTTTTGCCAATCACCCTTCCAGCTCTTAGCTTCAGGCCTCCCCCTCCGGTCTTCTCCTATCATTTCGGATCTCCCCTCCCCCTCCCCCTTCCAAATCTCTCACTATCTTTTCTTTCAGTTAGTCTTGATGAAGGGTCTCGGGCTGAAACGTCGACAGCGCTTCTCCCTATAGACGCTGCCTGGCCTGCTGCGTTCCACCAGCATTTCGTGTGTGCTGCTTGAAATTCCAGCATCTGCAGATTTCCTTGTGTGAACCAGACAAGGATCCTTTTATTCCCACTCACTGCCTCCTACCAATCAGCCAATGCTCTAACCATGTTAGTAACTTTCCAGTAATACCATGGGCTCTTAACTTGGTAAGCAGCCTCATGTGTGGCACCTTGTCAAAGGCCTTCTGAACGTCCAAATATACAAGATCCACTGCATCCCCTTTATCTATCCTACTTGTAATCTCTCAAAGAATTCCACCAGGTTCATCTGGCAGGATTTTCCCTGAAGGAAACCACGCTGACTTTGTCCTACATCACAAGTACTTCATTACCTCATCCTTAACAATTGACTCCAACATCTTCCCAACCACTGAGGTCAGACTAACTGATCTATAATTTCCTTTCTGTTGCCTCTCTCCTTTCTCAAAGAGTGGAATAACATTTGCAAACTTCCAGTCCTCTGGTACCATGCCAGAGTCCAATGATTTTTGGAAGATCATTTCTTCATCCTTGTCTACTGTTGCAGCTGTCTCCCATTTCCAGTTCTCGTTTGCCTCAGGGTCCTTTTACCCTGGCAGTTTCTTAACTCAACCCATAAGGATTCAACATCTTCTGATCCTCTGTCACATCTTTCTACTGATTTGATGCTGTTCTTTACCACGCCACCCCCTCTGCCTACCTTCCTATTGCTCTGATGTAACGTGTAACCTTGGATATTCAGCTCCAACTCCAACCATCCTTCAGCCACGATTCAGTGATGTGGGAGACTTGGATAGGCTGGGTGAGTGGGCAGATACTTGGCAGATGTCGTTCAATGTGAATAGGTGTGAAGTTATCCACTTTGGAAGCAGGAACAAGAGGGCAGAGTATTGTCTGAACGGTGTAGAGTTAGGTTAGGGAGAAATGCAAAGAGACCTAGTTCACCAGTCAATGAAGGTGAATGAGCAGGTGCAACAGGCAGTGAAGAGGGCAAATGGAATGTTGGCCTTTGTTACAAGGGGAATTGAGTACAGGAGCAAGGATGTCCTTTTGGATTTGTACAGGGCCCTGGTGAGATCACACCTGGGATATTGTGTACAGTTTTGGTCTCCAGGTTTAAGGAAGGACATTCTGGCAATTGAGGAAGTGCAGCGTAGATTCACTAGGTTGATTCCTGGGATGGCAGGGCTGTCTTACGCAGAGAGATTGGAGAGATTGGGCTTGTACACACTGGAATTAAGGAGATTGAGAGGGGATCTGATTGAAACGTTTAAGATAATTAAAGGATTTGATAGGATTGAGGCAGGTAATATGTTCCAGATGTTGGGAGAGTCCAGTACCAGAGGGCATGGATTGAGAATAAGAGGGCAGTTATTTAAAACAGAGTTGAGGAAAAACTTCTTCTCCCAGAGAGTTGTGGAGGTGTGGAATGCACTGCCTCGGAAGACGGTGGAGGCCAATTCTCTGGATGCTTTCAAGAAGGAACTAGATAGATATCTGATGGATAGGGGAATCAAGGGATATGGGGACAAGGCAGGGACTGGGTACTGATAGTGAATGATCAGCCATGATCTCAGAATGGCGGTGCAGACTCGAGGGGCCGAATGGTCTACTTCTGCACCTATTGTCTATTGTCTATAACTTCATACCTGGCAATCTGTTGCTGAATTGCTGAGTGTGTCCCTGCTCTCTGATGGTACTACTGAGAACAGAGCTTGTCCAGGGGTGGTGAGAATTGTTAATGGTGGACGCTACCTTCTTGGGCACCACATTTTGGAGATACCCTGGGTGGTGGGGTGGGTTGTGCCTGTGTTACAGCCGGCTGAGTCTACAATCATCTGCAGTGTTGAATGATCTTGTGCATTGGAGCCTCCATACTGGACAGTTTTTCAGTCCTAATCGTTCCTTTCTCGCTTACTCTGGGTGCCCCTCCTCCTGGCCCAGCCCGGTGGGTGCTACTGGCACCTTCATTCCCCCTACCCTGAGTTTGTGGTATCACGGCCCACTTCTCGCCCAGAGCCCTGACACTCCCTGATGGTATGCTTTCCACTGGAGAGCGGTGATAAATCACAGCGCACAGCAAGCGCGTTCTGTCACGGCCAGCTCAGACAACCCTGATGAGTGTCACTACACCTGAAATTCTGTCACCTTGCCTCAAATCTAACAGTGAGAATTGTGCTGGGACAAGTGCTGCCGATTTTCCTGTGCCAACGTAGCATGCCCGAAGCTCATTAACCATTGGCCTTTGGAATGTGGGAGGGAATGGGAGCACCCGGAGGGAACCCACTCGGTCACGGGAGGACGTACAAGCTCCTTACAGGCAGCAGCGAGAAGCAAACCGCAAGACTGCGGTAAAGTGATGCTGCCCTCTGAAGGTGTGTTCATCACTCCTTGCCCCTCTGGTTCTTTCCCCGGGTATTTGCATTCTGTTCTCCTTGATCACTAGTCAGCACCTTGTGTCCCCACTCCATTCACCTCCAGAGCTCCTTTGACTGTGACTGACTTGAATTCTGGTGCCCCTCACAAGGGACTGCTGGACGTTTTGATGACTGGAATACTATCTGGCCTGAGTGGGGATTTGGTGAGTGTGATCTCTGGCCCATTTCCCTCTTGCTGGCTTATATGGATAATTGTGGACTTCCAATCAGTCCACATATCCAAGTTTGGCCAACATATTTCAACTGGCATCTGACTGGTTCTCTGACAATGACAGAGAAACCTGTGCAGGATGGTTTTTGAAATGGAAAAGTCATTGAACAGGGCTTGTTCCACTCTCTCAAACTCGGAAGTCCAGATCCAAGTTCAGTGGTACAAGTGAGTCCTTACCACCATTGGGGTTTGCAATGGATGACCATGTTGCGGCTATATCGGACCTTGGTCAGACCCCACTTGGAGTACTGTGCTCAGTTCTGGTCACCTCACTGCAGGAAGGACGTGGAAACCATAGAAAGGGTGTAATGTTACAGCTATATCGGACCTTGGTCAGATCCCACTTGGAGTACTGTGCTCAGTTCTGGTCACCTCACTACAGGAAGGATGTGGAAACCATAGAAAGGGTGCAGAGGAGATTTACAAGGATGTTGCCTGGATCGGGGAGCATGCCTTATGAGAGAAAGTTGAGTGAACTCGGCCTTTTCTCCTTGGAGTGATAGAAGATGAGAGGTGACCTGATAGAGGTGTACAAGATGATGAGAGGCATTGATCGAGTGGATAGTCAGAAGCTTTTTCCCAGGGCTGAAATGGTTACCACAAGAGGACACACATTTAAGGTGCTGGGGAGTAGGTACAGAGGAGATGTCGGGGGTAAGTTTTTTACTCAGAGACTGGTGAGGGTGTGGAATGGGCTGCCGGCAACGGTGGTGGAGGCGGATACGATAGGGGCTTTTAAGAGACTTTTGGATAGGTACATGGAGCTTAGAAAAATATAGGGCAAAAGGTAAGCCTAGTAATTTCTAAGGTAGGGACGATTTCGGCACAACTTTGTGGGCTGAGGGGCCTGTACTGTGCTGTAGGTTTTCTATGTTTCTATGTCTCCTGGGTTTTGTCGTGCTCTTTGCTCGCCTTGGAGCATTGCAAAGCCTCTTGTAGGATCTCACTGTTGATCTCGTTCACTCAGTCCACTGGAACGGACTTCACTTGCTCATTGATACTCTCGACTGCCTGTGCCACTCCTGCTGAGAGCTGAGTGCTCCGTGGGGACCAAAGGTGAGTGAACTGCCTTGGAATGGAGACAAAAAGCCCCATTTACCAGTGAGATAATCTCTCCCTGGACTCCCTATACACTCCATTGGCATTTGGTGGCTTGTTAAACCCCAGGAGCAAGGAATGAGATGGCTGAGTGGCCTTCTCTGTCTTCCTGATGCTCTCCTGCACAAACACAGAAGGTTGTGCAGATGCTGGAAATACAGAGTAACACACACAGAATACGCAGCAGGTCGGGCAGCATCCATGGAGAGGATTAATTAGACAACGCCAAAGTGCTTCAGCCCAAAACATTGACGTAGATACTGCCTGACTTGCTGAGTTCCTCCAGCACGTTTTGTGATTTTCTACTGCACTTTTATTTGAACTGTTCCAGTAACGTAAAGACAGAGTTCAATTTGAAGTATTGTGCTATGTGTTGGTAGCTCAGGCT
The DNA here is from genome assembly GCF_030144855.1 of Hypanus sabinus. NCBI lineage: Eukaryota > Metazoa > Chordata > Chondrichthyes > Myliobatiformes > Dasyatidae > Hypanus > Hypanus sabinus. Next base: position 157,667,018 of record NC_082715.1, on the reverse strand, counting down.
GGCTATTTGGAAGTTTGTTTGATCTCCAAGTTGGGTGAAATGTTTGCAGCGGAGGAGCCAGCATCAGAATGCAGCCGAAGGTGTTCTCCCCTCAGAGTGCCGGCTCACACATCAGCGTACGTAGCCCGGGGGAGTGAGGAGACAGCTCCTTCAGCTGCATGTTGATGGCTACTCCGCTGGAGTGGAAACATCTGCAAACATTTACCGAGCTCAGTGTCCAATCAAACTCACAAAGCAAGTTTGTTTCATAAAACGCTCCAGTAACAGAGTGTGAAGACAGCTGCAAGGCTCTGTGCCCACTCACCCGTTAACTGGGAATGTGGAGTCACTGCTGAGACATGTGTGTCAAGGCCAGGCTACAGATGAGAAGCTGGCTGATGTGGGTTACTCAATATTCAATGTCTCTCCACGTTTCTGCTGCGACATTACAGTGAGGCGCATTACATTGTCTCAAACTTACCTGTGGAATAAACCTTGTTAGAGCCACCAGTTTCCAGCATGGAGACCCCTCCTCACTACCCACAATCCCATAGCTCCAGGGAGACCCCCTCCTCACTACCCACAATCCCACAGCTCCAGGGAGACCCCCTGCTCACTACCCACAATCCCATAGCTCCAGGGAGACCCCCTCCTCACTACCCACAATCCCATAGCTCCAGGGAGACCCCCTCCTCACTACCCACAATCCCATAGCTCCAGGGAGACCCCTCCTCACTACCCACAATTCCACAGCTCCAGGGAGACCCCCTCCTCACTACCCACAATCCCATAGCTCCAGGGAGACCCCCTCCTCACTACCCACAATCCCATAGCTCCAGGGAGACCCCCTCCTCACTACCCACAATCCCATAGCTCCAGGGAGACTCCCTTCACTACCCACAATCCCATAGCTCCAGGGAGACCCCCTCCTCACTACCCACAATCCCATAGCTCCAGGGAGACCCCCTCCTCACTACCCACAATCCCACAGCTCCAGGGAGACTCCCTCCTCACTACCCACAATCCCACAGCTCCAGGGAGACTCCCTTCACTACCCACAATCCCATAGCTCCAGGGAGACCCCCTCCTCACTACCCACAATCCCATAGCTCCAGGGAGACCCCCTCCTCACTACCCACAATCCCATAGCTCCAGGGAGACCCCCTCCTCACTACCCACAATCCCATAGCTCCAGGGAGACCCCCTCCTCACTACCCACAATCCCATAGCTCCAGGGAGACCCCTCCTCACTACCCACAATTCCACAGCTCCAGGGAGACCCCCTCCTCACTACCCACAATCCCATAGCTCCAGGGAGACCCCCTCCTCACTACCCACAATCCCATAGCTCCAGGGAGACCCCCTCCTCACTACCCACAATCCCATAGCTCCAGGGAGACTCCCTTCACTACCCACAATCCCATAGCTCCAGGGAGACCCCCTCCTCACTACCCACAATCCCATAGCTCCAGGGAGACCCCCTCCTCACTACCCACAATCCCATAGCTCCAGGGAGACCCCCTCCTCACTACCCACAATCCAATAGCTCCAGGGAGACTCCCTTCACTACCCACAATCCCATAGCTCCAGGGAGACCCCCTCCTCACTACCCACAATCCCACAGCTCCAGGGAGACTCCCTCCTCACTACCCACAATCCCATAGCTCCAGGGAGACCCCCTCCTCACTACCCACAATCCCATAGCTCCAGGGAGACCCCTCCTCACTACCCACAATCCCATAGCTCCAGGGAGACCCCTCCTCACTACCCACAATCCCATAGCTCCAGGGAGACCCCTCCTCACTACCCACAATCCCATAGTTCCAGGGAGACCCCCTCCTCACTATATAGTTCCAGGGAGATCCCCTCCTCACTACCCACAATCCCATAGTTCCAGGGAGACCCCCTCCTCACTACCCACAATCCCACAGCTCCAGGGAGACCCCTCCTCACTACCCACTATCCCATAGTTCCAGGGAGACCCCCTCCTCACTACCCACTATCCCACAGCTCCAGGGAGACTCCCTTCACTACCCACAATCCCATAGCTCCAGGGAGACCCCCCTCCTCACTATATAGTTCCAGGGAGACCCCCTCCTCACTACCCACAATCCCATAGTTCCAGGGAGACCCCCCCTCACTACATAGTCCAGGGAGACCCCCTCCTCACTACCCACAATCCCACAGCTCCAGGGAGACCCCCTCCTCACTACCCACTATCCCACAGCTCCATGGAGACCCCTCCTCACTACCCACTATCCCACAGCTCCAGGGAGATCCCCTCCTCACTACCCACAATCCCACAGCTCCAGGGAGATCCCCTCCTCACTACCCACAATCCCACAGCTCCAGGGAGACCCCCTCCTCACTACCCACAATCCCATAGTTCCAGGGAGACCCCCTCCTCACTATATAGTTCCAGGGAGATCCCCTCCTCACTACCCACAATCCCATAGTTCCAGGGAGACCCCCTCCTCACTACCCACTATCCCACAGCTCCAGGGAGACCCCCCTCCTCACTATATAGTTCCAGGGAGACCCCCTCCTCACTACCTACAACCCTGTAGCTCCAGACCCTCTCCTCACTACCCACAATCCCATAGTTCCAGGGAGACCCCCTCCTCACTACCCACTATCCCACAGCTCCAGGGAGACCCCCCTCCTCACTATATAGTTCCAGGGAGACCCCCTCCTCACTACCTACAACCCTGTAGCTCCAGACCCTCTCCTCACTACCCACAATCCCATAGTTCCAGGGAGACCCCCTCCTCACTATATAGTTCCAGGGAGACCCCCTCCTCACTACCTACAACCCTGTAGCTCCAGACCCTCTCCTCACTACCCACAATCCCATAGTTCCAGGGAGACCCCCTCCTCACTATATAGTTCCAGGGAGACCCCCTCCTCACTACCCACAATCCCATAGTTCCAGGGAGACCCCCCTCCTCACTATATAGTTCCAGGGAGACCCCCTCCTCACTACCTACAACCCTGTAGCTCCAGACCCTCTCCTCACTACCCACAATCCCATAGTTCCAGGGAGACCCCCTCCTCACTATATAGTTCCAGGGAGACCCCCTCCTCACTACCTACAACCCTGTAGCTCCAGACCCTCTCCTCACTACCTTCAAACAGCAGCACCAGTGGACAAAAGGGCAGCCAGAGTATGTAGACCACTCCCAGCACAGGGAGGGCAGGGGAATTCCTTCTTCTCAACCTCGGGGGAGGAGGGGTTGGGATGTGAGGGCTCTGATGGAGGTAGCTAAAGAGATTCTGGAGGTATTAGTAGTGATCTTTCAAAAATCACCAGATGTTTGCAAATCTCGTTGTAAATTGCAAACATCACTCCACCCCTTAAGAGTGGAAGAAGGCAAAAAACAGGGAATCATAGGCCAATTAGCTTGACTTCATTAACAAGAGAAAATCTGCAGATGCTGGAAATCCAGCCCTGCTGAAGGGTCTGGGCCCAAAATGTCACGGAAGGACAGGGAGTCTGCAGAAGGTCTTGGACAGATTAGGGGGATTGACAAAGAAGAGGCAGATGAATCACAGTGTCCTTTTTTCCATTGATGCTGCCTGGCCTGCTGAGTTCCTCCAGCATTTTGTGCCTGTAGCCTGACTTCAGTGGTTGGCGTGATGTTAAGGTCCATTATTAAGGCTGAGATTTCAGGGTACTAGAGGCACGTGATAAAATAGAGCAAAGTCAGCCTGGTTTCCTTAAGGGGAAATCTTGCCTGATCTGTTGGGATCCCTTGAGGAAATTACAGGCAGAAAGACAAAGGAGCATCGGTGGATATTGTTTACTTGGATTTCAAAGGTTCAAAGGATTATTTTATTGTCAAAATATTATTTCCAAAATAGGAATTACAGGGAAGATACTAGCATTTCCAGAGACTGGCTGAGTGACCGGAGGCAGAGAGGGAATAGGGGTCAGTGTTGACTCCACTTCTTTTTATGTTACCTGTTAATGATCTGGTTGATGGAATTGATGGCACTGTGACCAAGTGTGCGGATGATCAACAGATGTCGCGGAAGGACAGGGGGTCTGCAGAAGGTCTAGGATAGATTAGGAGGATTGACAAAGAAGAAGCAGATGAAACACAGTGTAGGGGAGCATATGGCCAAGTGCTTTGGTAGAAAGAATAAAGAATTAGACTTCTTTTTAAGCAGGTAGCAAAATCAGAAATTGAAGGTGGAAAAGGACTTGAAAGTTGTCGTGCAGGATTCCACAAAAGTTAACTTGCAGGTTGAGTCAGTGGTCATGAAGGCAAATACAGTACAATGTTAGCACTCATTTCCAGAGGCCTGGAATATAAAATTAAGGATGTAAATCCAGTCAGGAATTGGTGTATTATGAGTAGTTTTAGACTCTTTATCTAAGAAGGGATTTACTGGCATTGGTGAAGGTCTGGAGGAGGTTTACTAGAATGATCCTGGGAACGAAAGGGTCAATGTATGATGACCATTTGGTGGCTCTGAACCTGTATTCTCTGGAGTTTAGAAGAATGAGGGAGGGGATCGCATTGAAGGCTACCAAACATTGAAAGGCCGAGATAGGGTGGACATGAAGGGAATGTTTTCAACCACAGCCTCTGTCCCTTTGGAACAGAGATGGAAAGTCAGAGGATGGTGAATTTGTGGAATTCCTTGCCAGATATCGCCATCTAGGCCAAGCCATTGGGTATATTTATACTGTTGGTTGATAGATTCTTGTTTACCAGGGATGTCAAAGGCTATGTGGAGAAGTAAGGGGTTAGAACATTGAACACTGAACACATTGGACCCATGATCTTGTGCCAGCCTTTTAACCTACTCTAAGATTAATCTGACCCTTTCTTTCTACATAGCTCTCCATTTTTCTACCACCCTTAAGTGTTCCTAGTGTATCTGCCTCAACCATCATCCCTGCACCCACCACTCTCTGTGAAAGACTGGCAGGCCCTCTGTGAGCCACATGGAGAGGACATTGATGGGCTCACAGAGTGCATCACTGGTTACATCAACTTCTGTGTGGACTGCAAGAACTGTCCTTTGTTATTCAAATAACAAGCCATGGGTAACAAAGGGCATTAAGGACATCCTGAACGCTAAAAGGAGGGAGTTTAGAGATGGAAATAGGGAGGAGCTGAGGACAATACAGAGGGACCTGAAAGCCAAGATCAGGGAGGCTAAAGACAGGTATAGGAGGAAGCTTGAGTGGAAACTCCAGCAGAACAACATGAGAGAGGCCTGAAGTGGGATGAGGACCATCACTGGGTTCCGGCAAACCAGCAACAGAGGAGCTGAAGGCAGTGTGGACAGGGCCAACGAACTTAACCTGGTCTTCAACTTGATGCTGTGGCCCCTGCCCATCCCCCACATGATTCATCTGTTGTCGGCCCCCAACCAACACATACTCCACTCTCCCCTCCTCACAGCACCCCCACCCTGCTCTCGTGACTACACCCCTCCCCCACCTGAAACCACCACGGTGGGCTTCACAGCTGAACAGGTGAGAAGACAGCTGAAACATCTCCACCCAAGCAAGGCTGCAGGCCCGGATGGTGTCAGCCCCAGGGTGCTCAAAGCCTGTGCCCCCCAGCTACGTGGAGTACTTCACCATGTCTTCAACCTGAGCCTGAGTCTCCAGAAGGTTCCTGTGCTGTGGAAGACGTCCTGCCTCGTTCCTGTACTGAAGACGCCGCGCCCCAGTGGCTCCAATGACTACTGACTGGTGGCATTGACTTCCCACATCATGAAGACCCTGGAGATACTTGTTCTAGAGCAGCTCCGGCCTATGGTTAGGCCACACTTAGACCCCTCCAGTTCGCCTACCAGCCCCGACTAGGAGTTGAGGATGCCATCGTCTACCTGCTGAACTGTGTCTACGCCCACCTGGACAAGCCTGCGAGCACTGTGAGGGTCATGTTTTTTGACTTCTCCAGTGCGTTCAACACCATCTGCCCTGCTCTGCTGGGTGAGAAGCTGACAGTGATGCAGGTGGATGCTTCCCTGGTGTCATGGATTATTGATTACCTGACTGGCAGACCACAGTACGTGCGCTTGCAACACTGTGTGTCAGACAGAGTGGTCAGCAGCACTGGGGCTCCACAGGGGACTGTCCTGTCTCCCTTTCGCTTCACCATCTACACCTCGGACTTCAACTACAACACAGAGTCTTGCTATCTTCAGAAGTTTTCTGATGACTCTGCCATAGTTGGATGCATCAGCAAGGGAGATGAGGCAGAGTACAGGGCTACGGTGGGAAACTTTGTCACATGGTGCGAGCAGAATCATCTGCAGCTTAATGTGAAAAAGACTAAGGAGCTGGTGGTGGACCTGAGGAGGGCTAAGGCACTAGTGACTCCTGTTTCCATCCAAGGGGTCAGTGTGGACATGGTGGAGGATTACAAATACCGGGATACGAATGGACAGTAAACTGGACTGTCAAAGAACACTGAGGCTGTCTACAAGAAGTGTCAGAGCCGTCTCTACTTTCTGAGGAGACGGAGTCCTTTAACATCTGCCGGATGATGCTGAGGATGTTCTATGAGTCTGTAGTGGCCAGTGCTATCATGTTTGCTGTTGTGTGCTGGGGCAGCAGGCTGAGGGTAGCAGACACCAACAGAATCAACAAACTCATTCGTAAGGCCAGTGATGCTGTGGGGGTGGAACTGGACTCTCTGACGGTGGTGTCTGAAAAGAGGATGCTGTCCAGGTTGCATGCCATCTTGGACAATGACCCCAATCCACTCCATAATGTACTGGTTAGTCACAGGAGTACATTCAGCCAGAGACTCATTCCACCGAGATGCAACACTGAGCGGCATAGGAAGTCATTCCTGCCTGTGGCCATCAAACTTTACAACTCCTCCCTCAGAGTGTCAGACACCCTGAGCCAATAGGCTGGTCCTGGACTTATTTCCACTTGGAATAATTTACTTATTATTATTTAATTATTTATGGTTTTATATTGCTATATTTCTACACTATTCTTGGTTGGTGCGACTGTAATGAAACTCAGTCTCCCTCGGGATCAATAAAATATGTCTGTCTGTCTGAAAAAAACTTACCTCTGACAACCCTCCTACACATTTGTCCAATCACTTTAAAATTATGTCCCCTTGTATTAGCCATTCCTGCCATGGGAAAAGGTCTCTGGTTGTTCACTCAATCTACACCTCTGTCAACCCCTTACACTCCAAAGAGAAAAGTCCTAGCTCGCTCAGCCTATCCTCATAAAACATGCTCTGTAATCCAGGCAGCTCTGTTATCCTGGGAAACCTCCTCCGCACCGTCTCTAAAGCTTCCACACAACTGGTCACCGAACCCCTGGGCAAAATTCTCTCCGTCTACAACTAACTTTTGCCTTCTGTGGGCAAGTCAGTTATGAATCCACACGGACATATTTCCTGGATCGCGTGTCTCCTGACTTTCTGAATGAACCTTGCATGGGGAACCTCATCAAATCCATGTACTCTACATCCGCTGCTTTACCTTCATCAATATGCTTTGTTACATTCAATCAGGCTCATGAGGCCTGACCTGCCCCTCAGAAAGCCATACTCTCTATCCCTAATTAGACTGCGCCTCTGGTGATTAGAGGGCACAGGCAAGGATTTACTTGTCCTTCCTACTTTGCAGAGAAGCTGGAGGTCCGTGAGTCAATCCTCATTGGGGATCAGAGGTGAGGCTTTAAATTCCTTGGCATCAGTGGAGCTGTCCTGGGACGAGTATACAAATGTCATGGCAGTGTCATAGAAATCTGCATAGATTCGGCAAAAACTTCACCAGAAACTTCGACAAATTTCTATAGTTGCACAGTGCAGCGTATCTTGACTAGTTGGTTTGCAGTCTGGTATGAAAACACCAATGCCAGGGACAGAGAGTGGTCGACACAACCCTCCCTGACACAGGCAAAACCCTCCCCACCGTTGAGCATATGCCACAAGAAAGCAGCATCTATCATCCAGGCCATGCTCTCTCTTCTCACTGCTACATCAGAGAAACCGACGTTCAGATCGGTAACTATCCAGGTGGTACATAAGGCGTTGATGTGGTGATATGGATTGATGAACAGAATGGAAATGGGAAGTAAAATTGAAGAGAGAGGCCACTGGGAAATCCCTCTTCTTGTGGCGTAGCGAAGTGGTCTCCCAATCTATGTCAGGTCTCACCGATAAACAGGAGGCCCCACTGGGAACACTGGGTCTAGTAGATGACGCCAACAGACTCACAGATGAAGTGTTACCTTACCTGGAAGGACTCTTTAGGGTTCTGAATGGTAGTGAGGGAGGACGTGTAGGGGCAGTGAGACATTTGAATCATTTGCCTTTATTAGTTGTTTGATAGTCTTTGGTTATGTATAGTTTTTCATAAATTCTATTGTAGTTCCTGATTTTACTGTGAATACCTGCAATAAAACGGATCTCTATGTGGTATATAGTGTAGTGTGTAGGCCTCGTATATAGTGACATACGTACTTTGATAATAAGTCTACTTCCACTTTGTTGGTGGTGTCTTGCGGTTCCTTGAGGTGCCTGGTGTCAGTGAGCAGGCTCTAGGATGTGTGCGAGAGTGTCAAGTGGTGCAGATATGGCCGTGCGGAGAGAGAGAGAGACGCACAGAAGTGGGTCAACAGTTCACCGATTTTAACATGAACTGTTACAGAATTTGAAGGAAAAGAAAAACAATAAACTTTAGTCCACTAGGGATATCAATCAAAATTTCAGACTGAAAGTTAATGCCAACACTGCAGCTGGAAGCAATAAATAAATACCGCTGCTTTCCAGCGTCAATCGAAACAGTCTCCTTCTTTCCCAGGCAGGGACAATGGTAAACAGGGAACATAAATACTGCTGTGTTCTTGGTCATGTTTTGGTCAAGACGGGAATGAGAGGAAAGGAGGTAAATACCACCACAAAGAAACACTAATCGCGTGTGCAGACCTGCAGGTCAGGTAGACCCGTGGTGGCGGCTCACTTTAGGCAGTAACCCGGAGGCACCAGAAACCGGCTACTGCTGCAAGCCCTGGTTGAGAGATTTGTCCAGGATGTCATTAGCCAGAATCCATTGGCCATGCGCTTCCAATCCTCCAGGTACTAGACCTTGCCCCACAGCCAGTGAGATGCCAGGAGGCGCCGCACATTCACCAACCAGGGATGGGGTTGGGGGCAGGTGACTGGAGCCAGGGGGCAGGTAGTAAGTGGTTTGAACTGGGAAACGTGGAACACTGGCTGGATCTTCATGCATGATTCTACCTGCAATCTACATGAGACCTTGTTTATAGCCTTTTCTGCTACAAATAGTCCCGCGTAGCATGGGGCCAACTTTCAGGGGACGATCCCTAGGTGCAAGGCAAACTTTCTCCCCTGGCTCAGGAGGTCTTGTCTGTCAGCGGAGCCAATCAGCCTGCCAGGCGTGCTGACCCTGGGCACTTGTAACATTGGAGCTACTGTTGAGCAGCAGGTACCTCCTCATCAGTCTCCTGGTGGCTGGAATACCATCTGGCATTGAAAGGGGACATGAGAGTGGAGGACCATTGGAAGTTATTGTGGACAATCCCTGACCAAACTAATTGGGAGCTCCGGTTGGAAGAGACAAGGCAGCAAGTGATTCTCTCCAGCTCCAACTCTTGCAGTCTGGCTGTTAGCTTGATAGTGGAAAACAGATGAGAGGCTGGCTGTGGCTCCCACTAAAGAATAGTAGGATGGCTCTGGTAATCCACAGGTGACATTCAGTCCGTTACATAGAGTACTTCTAAATATATTGTTAAGTTACTGCTACTAGGGAGAAAGTTCTTGGGAAACTGAAGGGTAAGACACCTGGACCAGATGGTGTACACCCCAGGGTTCTGAAGGAGGTGGATGTAGAGACTGTGCAGGCATTAGTAATGATCTTTCAGGAATCACTAGATTCTGGAATGGTTCTGGAAGGCTGGAAAATTTCCAGATGTCACTCTACTCTTCAAGAAGGGTGAGAAATAGAAGAGAGTAAGCAAGAGGCAATTAGTCTGACCTCAGCGAGTGGGAAGAGGTTGAAGTCGATTATTAAGGATGGGGTACTTGGAGGCACATGATAAAATAGGCTGTAGTCAGCATGGAAAAGCAAAAAAAGATTACCTGACAAATCTGCTGGAATTCTTTGAAGAAATAACAAGCAGGATGGACAAAGGAGAATTGGTTGATGTGATATACTTGGATTTTCAGAAGGCTTTTGACAAGATGCCACACATGAGGCTGCTTAACAAGCTACGGGCCCACGGTATTACAGAAAAGATTCTAGCATGGACAAAGCAGTGGCTGATTGGCAGGAGGCAAAGAGTGGGGAAAAAACATAAGAAATAGGAGTAGGTGTAGGCCATCTGGCCCATCGAGCCTCAACCGTCATTCTGAAATGTGCCCACAACCTATGGATTCACTTTCAAGGATTCTTCACCTCAAAATAAATAAAAAATTGCTTTAAAACTATGGTTGCACTTTGATAATAAGATTTACTTTGAGCTTTGAGGAGGCCTCCCAAATAGAGGCTGAGAACTTTGGCCCTCAATCAGACGCTACATCCTGAGGGAGGCCATGCAGCCTGAACACATGTTGGACCACAAGGGTGGAGATCTCCCAAGCTGACAGGAACCGAGAGACCAATGAAGTGGGTAACCTTGGAGAATCAGTGCACAGTAAGCAGAATGGCTCTTTCCATTAGATGGGGACAGGCCAGTGATGAGATTCACTGAGAGATGAGGCTCAGGCAGCAGACGTAGTGGGCCCGCAGGGCACTATCATGTTGGCTTGTTCTGGGCAAAAGTGGGACAAGCAGAGATGAAGTGGAGGACATCCTGTGACTTGGATGGCAACCAAAATTGTCTCTTGGTAAATACCTTGGTCTATTGAATTCCTGGAGGGCCAACTAGATTGGTCTTCTTCTTAAGTGCATTTATCCTTGAGTGATAGGTGCATGTACCCCACCTGTATTAGGCTCCTCCACAAACTGGGTACTGGGTGATGACAGGCAGTGATCCACAGAATAGAAAGCTCAAGATATTCTTTCCCTGTGCCATTCAGTTGCTCAGTTTTCAACTCAAATGGCCAGATTAATCAGAACATCCAGCTGTCCTGCTTGCCATGGGCATGAATCTCATGCCAGACCTCTGTTCAGTCCATGATAGAAGGCAGTGATGAGGGATCTCTCGTTTCACCCTGTCTCCAGTGCAAGTATGCAGAACTTTGCTACATAGTCCCACACTGTCTCTCTACATTGTTGCAGCTCTGGAAGTTGGTGGGCAGCCCTCCTGGAAAGTAAAAAACTCTACCTAACTGAGCAACAAATCACCAAAGTGACTGGGATGTGGAGGAACCTTGAACAGGTTGACTAGGAGTCCATCTAAGGCAGGACCCAACCCAGGGTCCATGGACCGCTTGGATAATGGTCTATGGCATAGAGAAGGTTGGGAACCCCGGTCTAAGAGCTTCACTATTTATGCTGGTCTACACACATCATCATGGATCTGCTCAGGCTGGGCCTGGAAAGTCACCTCACACTAGATAATGAAATTCCTGCAGCCATTGGGCTCATCAGTGTATCTACCTGCTGGAGGAATACTCAGTTCTGGTCCAGACAGGGGAGATAGGTTGATGTAAAGTAGAAAAAGAACATCTGGGAGTTGGATTGACATAGCTAAAGGCTGCTGAATTGGATTTGCAAGAGTGATAATGGCTGTCACCTGGCACTAGCTGGCTGCTGGCAGTTGGCTGTAAGCTCTTGGAACGTGGCTGTGAGAGCAGAGATCGAATCACTGCCACCCGAGTCCAGTTGTCTGCAGTGAGCTGTTAAATTGTTGCTGCAAGGGATGACATCTGTTCCTCCAGCTGAGACTGGGCTGGCCAAACTGAGATTATCAGTCGCATTGCTTCAGTCACTTCTCTCAAAATAGATTCAAACACCTGTAACTTTTGTTCTATCTATCAGAGCCAAGGTCAGTTGTTTTCTCTCTCTGCTGGGTCCATTTTCATGATTGCAACTTGTCAAGTGGTGTGAATATGTCCCAACTGGAGAGACTTCCACTGTCAGCATCTGCCTCCACCGAGAGGAGGCTCCTTAGAGAAGGGACATGGTTCCCCATGTCCTGAATCTTGCTCCAGACTTTTAATACAATAGGATGGTATTTAACAGGATGGACAGCCTGGAAGAAGACTGCCACAACAGGTCTATAGGGGCACAATCTCCCTGGCTCTACACTCAGCTTTGAGGCACCTGTGGAACAGCAGAACATATGTTAAAGGGTTTAGTATTAAAGTTTAGTATTCAACACCATCATCTCCTCAGTGCCGATAAACAAACTTCAAAACCCGGGCCTCCATCTCTCTCTGAAACTGGACACTCAGCTTCCTCATCGGGAGACCACAGTTGATGTAGATTGGTAAAAACAAATCCTCCTCACTGACAACTAACACAGGTGCAATTCTAGGATTATGAACTACTAGAAAGGGAAGTCGGGAGAATGCACACCAATCCTCATTGGGTTAGTGATAGAAATGCTCTTGGGCATCAACATCTCAGAGGATCCCTTGTCCCAACATAGTGATCCACTCACAAGAGCTACACTTCACTGGAGTTAAAGGAGATTTGACACGTCACCAAAGACTCTTGTAAATTTCTACAGATGTACAGCAAAGAGCATCACAACCTAGTTTAGAGGTTCTAATGGGTAGGATTGAAAGTTGGCAGAGGGTTGCAGTTTAAGTCATTTCCATCAATGACTCTGTCCAAGATTGAGGGCATTTTTAAAGATGGTGCCTCAAGAAGACAGCATACTCTCACCATCCAGGGCATACCCTCTTCTCATCACTCAAGGAGGAGGTAAGGGATTCTGAATAACCACAGTCAATGTTTTGGGAACAGCTTCCACCCATTTGCCATTAGTTTCTTGAACGGTCTATGAACCCATGAACACCACCTCACTATCCCTTTTGTTCTTGCACTACTTATTTGTTTTTTGCAATATGTAGTAATTTTTATGTCTTGCACTGTACAACAAATCACAAAGTGTGTGTGTGGCCTCCGTCGGTCGTGGTCGACCATGGGTACTGTGCCTCTGGTACTCACTGGAGTGGCCTCTCCAGGGCAGAGTTGATATGGAGATCCATCTGTTGCCCATGAATTGGGACCCCCCCTCTCCATGCTGATGACGGGTCCAAAGGAATGACAAAAGTCGCTACAGTTTGGTGCCAGCAGCATCGCAGGAGTTGCCGTGCCGGTGCTGGGTACAGCAGTCAGCCGCCTTCGGGACTCCGACTCCAGATTTTTCCTTGGGGTTTACTCCCAAAGCTTTCGAACCTCTGCCATACCCGCTCACGACATATGTCAGTGATAATAGATCTGATTTTGATTCTGAATGTTGAGTTTTTGCTTGCATGCTTCAGTGAGTAAGTAAGGGAAGGCAGGGAGCCAGACTCCAAAGACCTACAAACATGAGTGACGCCTGCACTCTGCAGCTCCAGAGCATGGCTTTAAATCTGGAGTCACTGCTTCTGAAGATTTGCTTATCTCCCACAGCAAGACTGTGGAGGAGAGGACAACAGCTCCATGAGAAGCATTGAGAAAGCTTTGCAGTGATGATATGCCTTGTTTGACACTCAATTCACTATGGCTGGTTCTTTCGTTAGACTTTAGCGCAGCAAATGATTTGAGACTAATTTCACCGGGAAAGGCATGTGAGGAAGCAGCAGCACTCTCACTCAGATGGATGGGATTAAAGTCATGTGGGAAGGGTTGTGTCTCAGCCCAAAGCGTTAACTATTTATTCCCCTCCATGGATACTGCCTGACCTGCTTTTTGAATGTGTTGCTCTGGATTTCCAGCATCTGCAATCTCCCCTGTGTGTAGTGTCTGGTGCTGCACCCTGCATCTCTCTCAGACTCACTGTGCAGCAAAGACTATGTTCACTGTGCTTCCAGGAGAACAGAATCCACACTCGTCTTCAGTCACTGGGTGAAGAGGGTGTTGGTGATGACCCCTCTGTCATTACTGCTGTTGAACTTGTCTCTTGTTTGAAAGTCGGATACTCTTGTCTATCCCATCTTTATACTGTCAGACAGTCTGAGAGTTCATACTGTGCCCAGTGTCACAGGTCAGTCTGGGCCCCGGACTCCATCAGCCTGAGCGTTGTAGTTCAAATTCCAGAACAAATAGCTGGCAGTTTGAACCTGGATTTAATAGCTGTTCTGTCTAAGGCCCTCTAGAGAGGGAGGGAACCACTGAACCCGGTCCTCAGGTAACGGCTGACCCATCCTACAAAGTGATCCCCACCAGGTATGGGCACTGACCTTAACTTAGCCAGCACACCCCTTTAGACCCCTTTAGAACACCTCCAGAGACCAAAGGACTTTAAGGAAGGCTGCACCCACAAGCTCTCAGGAATGTGCCACAGATTATATACTTGTATACAAAATTATAAGGGGTATAGAGAGCTTAATTACAGTACAAGCAATCTTTCTCTGCTGAGCTTGGGTGAGACTAGAACTAGAGGTCTTGGTTTAAGGGTGAAAAGTGAAATGTTTAAGGGGAACATGATGGGGAACTTCTTCACTTAGAGGATGGTGAGAGTGTGGTACAAGCTGCCAGCCAAATTGGTAATTGCAGGCTCAGTTTCAATATTTAAGAGAAGTTTGGATCAGAGCATGGATGTGGAGAGCCAGTCGATGGGACTAGGCACAGTAACAGCTTGGCAGCAATGAATTGGACTAAGGAGCCTATTTCTGTGCTGCAGTGCTCAATGCCTGTAAAGGGAAGCCTCCTCAGACAAAATAAATCTCCAATACAAAAGAGCATTCCACAGACAAGGGGAAATGGGAGTCTGAGGAAGGTCAAATACAGATGCTTCTTCAGAGGAATGGAACTTCATCACAGAATACTGGGGCATGTGACTAAGGCAATGTGCTGGAGGAAGTATCGAGTGAGGCAATATGTGGAGCTCAGGGGTGAGAAAGATGCAATCACTCCATCGGAGTTACATTACAGGCCCCCAAAGAGCCAGCAAGAGATAGAGGAATCTTAGCCAATTATAAAAATGGCATGGTAGTTATAGTGGGTGGCTTTAATTTCTCCTTTGTTGATTGGGCCTTCCTTAGTGTCACAGGATTAGATTCAGCAGAATTTGTGAAGAGCAGCCAGGACAGTTTCGTGATGCAGGTTGCACATAATCCAGCCATTCTTGTAACTGGGAACTGAGCTGGCCAGGTAATTGGTGTTGCAATGGGGCAGCATTTTGGGAACAGCGACTGAAATTCTTTAATTTTTCAAATTTTTATTAATAAGGACAAGACTAGATCTCTGGGGAAAGTGCTAAACTGGAGAAAGGCTCATTAAAACAGTATTAAGCAGGAGTTGGGAGCAGATTGGGGTAATTGTTAAGTCCATATCAGACGAGGGAGTTGTTTTCAGACCAGCTGGTCAGAATTCGGGACAAGCATGTCCTGGTGAGGAAGAAGTTCAAGGTTCAGAAAACTGACATCAAGACATACCACAGGAAAGGCCGAAGGAACACCCTCCCTGGCTGACCCGTAATGACTAACTGGGATCACCCAGGAGAGGAATCATCACTGATTGCATCTCCACCATCAAACCCCCTCATCACCAACTTCAATACCCACCATCAAACCCCCTCATTACCAACTTCAATACCCACCATCAAACCCCCTCATTACCAACTTCAATACCCACCATCAAACCCCCTCATCACCAACTTCAATACCCACCATCAAACCCCCTCATCACCAACTTCAATACCCACCTTCAAACCCCCTCATCACCAACTTCAATACCCACCATCAAACCCCCTCATCACCAACTTTAATACCCACCTTCAAAAACACCCATCGCCAACTTCAATACCCACCATCAAACCCCCTCATCACCAACTTTAATACCCACCTTCAAAAACACCCATCGCCAACTTCAATACCATTCTCCCTAACTTGACTTTTAAAACCCCGCATCACCAACTTCATTACACACTTCCACATTTCTCTCAACTGTGCTGCAAAATAATAATCTCCAAGAGAAGGTAGGCCCCATCCCCCCCCTTTTCCTTCGCTAATTGCAAAGTTTTGAGACGAACTCCAGGCCTTTTACCTTGCCAAATATACCTTGATAACATTTTGTTCCATTCATTGAATTGATCTTGATTAATCTCTATTGGTAGGGTCTGAAAGAGATATAACAGTCTGGGCAGTATATTCATTTTAATAGACTCAATCCTTGAACTGAGTCTGAAAAAAGGAATCAGGTTCCATCTTGCCATATCTTCCTTAATTTTTTAATATAAAGGCTGATAATTACATTCTGATAATTTTGCCAAATCTTTTGGCATAATGATGCCCAAATATTTGAAAGACTCTGTTTGCCATGCCCAGGGATATCTACTTTCAATTTCTCTTGGTGGGCTATAGTTATATGAAAGTAGTTGAATTTTATCTATGTTGATCTTGTATCCTGATAATTGACCATATTGTTCAAAGGATTGCATCAATTTAGGTAAAGAGTATGTTGGTTGCCCTAGACAGATCAAAATGTCATCCACGTAACAAGCCAATTTGCGCTCTGTCCCTTTAATCGTAATTCCCCTGATAGCTTCATTTTGTCTGATGTATTGAGCTAATGGTTCTAGATATAATGCAAAGAGTAGCGGTGACCATACCCAACCCTGTCTCGTGCCCCTTTCTAGGGTAAGACTATTTGACAACTATCCATTGATTTTTATCCTAGCAGTAGGGTTGTAATATAGTGTCTGTATAGTTTTAATAATTGTGTCTTGGAAACCAAATCTATGTAAAACTCTGTAAAGAAAATTCCAATTAACCGAATCAAATGCTTTTTCAGAGTCCATGCTTATCACTATTGCTTCGATTTTATTTTTTTGTATATGATCCATAATGTGAAGTGTCCTTCGTATATTGTCTTGTGTTTGTCATTGTCATATAAAACCTGTCTGATCATTACGTATCAGTATGGGTAGAAACTTCTCTAATAGTTTGGCCATGATGGAGGTAAATAACCTATAATCTACATTAAGAACAGATATTGGTCTAAATGACCTGCATTCCATTTTATCCTTGCCTTCTTTCTGTATAGCTGAGATTATCGCTTCCTTCCAACTGGGTGGCATTTGTACCTTTTTTAGAGCCCAGTCAGTGTGGGGAGTAAAACAGGAATTAACTCATTTTTAAATTGTTTGTACCACTCTGCCGTATGCCCATCTGATCCTGGTGACTTGCTTAATTTGAGTCTACTAATTGCAGCTTTTAGTTCAACTACAGTTATGTCAGCTGTCATCGTTCTATTTTGTTCTTCGCCTAAAGTGTGTAACTCTAGAGAATTCAAGAAGGTGTCAATTTGGGTTATGCTTCCCCCTGGAACTTCGGAAAATAGAGTTTTGAAAAAAAAACTTCAAAAGCTTCTTGAATTTCACTTAGCTTATTTTTAATCATTTTTGTTCTTGGGTCCCTAATTTGATGAATTGTATTTTCTGCTATCTTTTTTTCAGTTTCCACGCCAGTATTTTCATAGATTTTGATCCATTTTCATAATCTCTGTTTCAGAAATATTAAATTTTTCCTGATTTCTTGCATAACCAAACTATTAATTTCATTCCTAATTCTCTTAATTTCCCCTAATGTATCCTGTGCCAAATTAAATTTGTGTTTTTTCTCTAGTCCCTTCAGCCTATTTTGTAATTCCTCTAATATTTTAATCCTTATTTTTTTCTTATATGAAGATATTGCTACAATTTTCCCTCTTAAGACCCCCTTCAGAGTATCCCATAAGATGGGAGGTGAAAGCTCTCCATTATCATTAAATTCTAAGTAGAGACCAATTTCTTTTTAAATTTGTTCCTTAAAGTATGGATCGCTGAGTAGACTAGAATTTAGTTTCCAAATAGTATTCTTTGGTTGTAGGTCAAATCAACAGATAAATATATAGGTGCATGGTCACTTACATCTATTGTCCCAATTCCACAAATGTTTATTTTGTCTTTGTCTTTTCCAAATGTTATGAAATAGTCTATTCTTGTATATACAGAATGTGAAGCAGAATAATGAGTGTAATCCCTTCTGTCAGGGAAAAGGTCCCTCCATATATCAATTAAACCAACATCTTCAATAAGTGTATGAACTTTCTTACATAAGGATTTTGTTTCATTGGCTTTTCTATTGGAAGAGTCTAAGTTTGGTTGTAATTGTAAATTTTAGTCTCCCCCACATATCAGGAGACCTTCTGTTTCCGTTACCATAATATCAGTAATTTTCTGAAAGAAACCAATATCACTTCCCAGGGGTGCGTATATATTCAGTAGAGTAACTGAATTTCCATCTATATTCCCCCTTACCAGAATATATCTGCCCTCTTTATCTCCCATTTCAAATACTTTTTCAAAATTTAGCTTACTTCAGGTAAGAATAGTAACTCCCCTCCTATGTCCTGATTTACATGAGGAGAAAAGCAAATTAGTGAAGCCCATTCTCTTTAGTTTTCCATGCTCATTATCACTTAAGTGAGTTTACTGTAAATGCTTGTTCTTTTTCAATTTGGATAAAATTCTATTACATTTGATTGGATTTAATCGCCCATTGACATTAAAAGAAATGAATTTTCTTTGTCTTTAGCCATCTGTATTTATTTGTCAATGTATCATTGAAATTAACAGAATAAAACTTAATCAATCTATTCCCTGAACAAATAAGAAGCAAGAAACGCAAATAATAACAAAAATGACAACGAATGTAAATTGAAAGAGCTGATTTTAATGGAGGAATTTAAAAGAAGCATCCCTGTTGAAGTAAGGACCTACTTAAATGAGAGGAATACTGATACACTGCAGGACTCTGCTAGATTAGTTGATGAGTATGTTTTAATCCATGAGAATAAATTTCCTCAGGGCAGAATTTTTAAGAGGAAAAATAACATGGAGACTCAAGGTAAATCAGAAGTTAATGAGAAAGGTGAGGAGGAAGGAAAACCTGTGAAGGAAAGACAGTTTGGTCCTATTTGTAACTATTGTAGGAAGCCTGGCCATGTAATAGCTAACTGTTTCCAATTGAAAAAGAAAGAGAAGGAAGCAGTTCCAGATGCTTGTGTGCAACATACTGAAGCACCTGTAAAATTACAGGGTTCGATAAACACAAATGAGGTTTTGTTTGAGTCTGACCAAGTTAAAAAGGGATATGATCATTTTATAACGGAAGGGTTTGTATCCTTGAAAGAAGGATCTACTCTGGTGCCAATAAAAATCCTTAGGGATACTGGAACTTCTCAATCACTGATGTTAGACAGTGTATTGAAGTTTAACGAAGAGTCTGATACTGGTGAGGTAAATTATATACGAGGTGTTGGGGGTGATTTTATGCCTGTACATTTGCATAAAGTAAATTTAAAGTCAGGGTTAGTTACAGGACTTGTTAAAGTAGGATTCCAGCCTAGCTTACTTGTGAAGGATATTTCTTTATTGTTAGGTAATGACTTGGCAGGTGGACAAGTTTTTCCCGAAGTGCATTTGACAATGGAGTCAGAGGAGCCACAGATGGATTCTAACACAGATTCGTCCTGTGTTGTGACTAGAGCTATGGCTAAAAAGATTGATGCGCAGAATGAGGTTGTTAC
Organism: Hypanus sabinus; assembly: GCF_030144855.1. Lineage (NCBI taxonomy): Eukaryota > Metazoa > Chordata > Chondrichthyes > Myliobatiformes > Dasyatidae > Hypanus > Hypanus sabinus. The sequence continues at coordinate 157,647,407 of NC_082715.1, read as the reverse complement.
TCATGACTGTTCAACTCAGGATTCGAGTTTTGAGGATGTGTCAGGGACTTTGAACAAGATTCTTGGAGTAAGTCTGACCATGAATATTTGTCTCTGTCTCAGAAGGAGATGATAGCAGAGCAGAGTAGGGACCCTGAGATTATAAAAGTAAGAGAACAAGCTCTACCAGATAGTGAAATTGATAAGGTGCCAGTAGGATATTACTTGGAAAAAGGAGTGTTGATGAGGAAGTGGAGATCACCTACAATTCCTGCAAGTGATGAATGGAATATTGTTTACCAGGTAGTTGTCCCTAAAGTTTATCGAAATGTGATTTTGACTTTAGCTCATAGTGTACCTTTAGGTAGACATCAAGGGGTAAGGAAAACTGTGGACAAGATTCTATATCTAAGAAAAGATGTGGCGATGTTTTGTAAAACGTGCCATACTTGTCAAATTGTGGGTAAACCAAATCAAGTTACACCAGTTGCTCCATTACAACCTATTCCAGCATTTGGTGAACCGTTTTCTAAAGTTATTATAGATTGTGTAGGAGGTCTCAAGATGGCGCTTATGGAGTAAACCGCTATTGGCTTTGCTCCAAACCTTTTACGTCTTTTTAACCTACAAACCCCCCTTAAATGATCTTTTTATACTTATTCTAAAGGGGTTTAAACATACAGAATTTTTCTTTTTAACTATTCGATCTATTTTCAACTCGCTGAAATGTCTAAATCAAAAGAATCGAAACAGACGAAAGAACCGATAACTTTAGAAACTATTGTAAAGCTTATAGAAGATAAATTTGCAGGACTGGAGAGAAAAATAACCGAACAGCTTTTTGCATTTGATGAGCGTTTAAAATCATTCGAAGGAAAACTTCAAACACTTACACTGGAACTACAAAAACAACAAGCAAGTATTTTGGTACTTGAAGAAGCCGCTCGCAAGAAAGATCATATTATCGAAACTTTGCAACAACAGCAAGCTTCGACTTCTCAACAGATGGATCGTTATAAATCTAAAATTACTGATCTTGAAAATCGCTCTCGAAGACAAAATCTTCGGCTAATTGGGATTCCGGAAAAATTTGAGAACGGTGATCTTACCGCTTTCTTTTCTAAACTTTTAATGGATGTCTTCGGTTCAGAAGTTCTGGACTCTCCTCCAATAATCGATCGTGCACACCGTATCTCTTGCTATCGTTCTGATTCAAATAAACCACGACATGTAATTCTCCGGATCCATTACCCTCATACCAAAGAGCGTCTGATTCGGGCAGCTCGGAAAAAGGGTATGATTAACTTTCAAGAATTTAAATTTCGTATTTTGGAAGATTATAGCCCTGAAGTTTTAAGGGCAAGAATGGCTTTTAGACCGGTTATGTCGAAAATTCACCAGGAAGGCTACAAGCAAGCGCTGTTATTTCCAGCACACCTGAGAGTTACTTTTGAAGACGGAACTTCTCGGCTGTTCAAATCTCCAGCAGACGCTCAAAGCTTTTTGGAACAATGACACTCTATCCGGTTGACTAATGTAATAATTAGTCTATAAATCTCGATCTTTTACAGAATGATGTTTTTTTTAGGTATGGCTTACATGTATTTTTTATATACGGTAAAAGTTCTTTCTTTTTGGTTTATTCTGACTTTATTATTTTTTATATATATTATTAATCTATTAACCTTGAAAATAACTGATTAGGGTTCCTTTTTTTAAGTTTGTATACGCTTTTTTATATTTTAACATTTAAATATTAAGATTTAAAAAAAATAATAATAAAATGGCATTTCTTCTTCCCGCCAGACTCTAGTGCTTGGAACGTCATATCCGTTTTGATGAGTTTGAAAGTTTTAAGCTCTTATTTAAAATACTAATTTAGTATTATTTATTTATGGGTTTTATCAATTTAATTTTTTTTAACTCTTTTGTTTTATATATATATAATACTAATTTTATATTTTAAGTTTTGTTATATTAACCCTTTCTTATAATATGGGTCGTTTGTATTCTTTCAATTTTTTTTGTCTGAGTTGCTGTCCTGAGACACGGGGGTAATTTTAGTGTTAGATTGCCTGCTTGCCTCTTTTTGGCTTTTTTCTGGGGGTTTTGAGGGTGGAGGGAAGGGGATTTTTCTTTTTCTTTTTTCTCTTTTTGCTTGCTTTTTGCATAGCTTTATTTCATGGGCCTATATGAAACTACAAAAATGGTTGCAGTGCTGTGACTTCCAGTTTCTCCTTGAACTCGCTTCCTTCTTCCGGGTTCATGAGTTCACTTTTTTTTTATAAACTTATGTGTTACCTGTAATAAACATTGTCAATATGGATAGGATTATTAATTTTTTTTCTTGGAATACTAATGGTTTAAATCATCCGATCAAACGGAAAAAAATATTCAAAGTATTCCACAGAATGAATGCCAATGTTATTTTTGTGCAGGAGACTCATGTAAGGAAGGTGGATAGTCAACGTTTTTTTAGGTTTTGGGAGGGCCAACAGTATCACGCAAGTTCGCAAGCCAAAGTAAGAGGTGTTTCTATTTTTATAGACTCATCAACTTCTTTTATACATCATGAAACAATTTCAGATCCACAAGGTAGATTTTTGCTTATTACTGGTCTACTTTTTAATCAAAAAGTTGTTTTAGTTAATGTTTATGCTCCAAATACTGATTGTCCTGAATGTTTTTAAATGCTTATTTACATCCTTTCCTAATCTGAATCAATATAGACTGATAATGGGTGGGGATTTTAACTGTTGTTTAAACCCTATGATGGATAGATCCAAGCCCACCCAAACTCTTCCGAATAAATCGGCTTCTCTTATTAACTCTTTTATGATTGATTCAGCTATTTGTGAAATTTGGCGTTTTCTACACCCTAATGACAAAGAGTTTTCATACTTTTCCCATGTCTATCATAGTTACTCAAGAATTGATTACTTTTTCATTGATCACCATTTACTCACAGATGTTACTGATTGTAAATATGACTGTATTACCATATCTGATCATGCACCTCTGAAGTTATCTATTAAAATAACGGATTCATATATCAATGCTAAATTTTGGAGGTTTAATCCTATTTTATTGCAGGATTTAGACTTTGTTAACTTTATTAAACAACAAATTGATTTGTTTTTCTCAACAAATTCTACAGCAGAGATCTCTAGTGGAATTTTGTGGGATACTTTTAAAGCATATATTCGTGGACAGATTATTTCATACTCTGCTGGAGTTAGGAAACGAACTAATTCTAAAATATTAACATTAGTTGATAAAATCAAAGCAATTGATAAGATTTATTCAATAACCCCTAGCAAAGAACTTTATAAAGAAAGAGTGGAACTTCAAATGGAACATAGTTTATTATTATCCTCTTCGATTGAAAGTCGGTTAATTAAATCAAAACCCAATTCTATATGTATGGAGATAAGTCTGGTAAATTACTGGCTAACCAATTGAAAATTGTTTCGGATAAACGACAGATTACTAGGATTCGTAAACAAGATGGTACTCTGACGATCGACCACAAAGAGATAAATAAAGCCTTTCAAGATTTTTATAACTCCTTATATCAATCAGAATTCACTAAGGATTCTTCTATAATAAATGAATTTTTAAGGAAATTGAATATTCCAAAAGTAACTGATGAGGATAACGTAATTTTAGATACACCTATTATGGAGTCTGAAATAGAAAAGGCTATTTTTTCAATGAATTCTGGTAAAGCTTCTGGTCCAGATGGTTTTCCCGTAGGATTTTTAAAATCTTTTTCTTCTATACTTTCTCCTTGGCTTTGTAAAATTTTTAAAGACGCATTAAGTGTAGGTAAATTACCACAATCTTTTTATGAAGCTTCTATTTCTTTAATTCTTAAAAAAGATAAAGACCCTACTGAATGTGCATCTTATCGGCCTATATCCTTGTTAAATATGGATTTTAAGATTTTCAGTAAAATTTTGGCTATTAGATTAGAAAATATATTACCTCGAATTATTTCTGAAGATCAGACAGGATTTATTAAAAATCGCTATTCATCTTTTAACATTAGAAAATTAATTAATATTATTTATACTTCTTCATCTAAAATACCAGAATGTGTTATTTCTTTAGATGCTGAAAAAGCATTTGATAGAGTTGAATGGCCATATTTATTTACTACAATGCAACAATTTAATTTTAGTTCAAAATTTATACCATGGATTAAATTAATATACCATAAACTTTTAGCTTCGGTTTTTACCAATAATCAAAGATCTCCTTTTTTTCAGCTATTTCATGGTACAAGGCAAGGTTGCCCTTTAAGTCCTTTACTATTTGACATCGCTTTAGAACCGTTGGCTATAGCTATTCGTGAATCACCTAATATTCTGGGTATTACCTGTGGGGAGAGGACGTATAAAGAATCATTATATGCTGATGATTTGTTATTATATATATCTGACCCTGAAAAATCTATCCCTGCTATTTTGTCTTTGCTTGCTCAATTTAGTAATTTTTCTGGTTATAAAATGAATTTTAACAAGAGTGAACTATTTCCATTAAATATGCAAGTTCCAATTTATAAACATTTACCATATAAAATTGTTACAGATTATTTTACTTACCTAGGTATTAAAATTACTAAAAAACATAAAGATTTATTTAAGGTTAACTTTTAACTTTAATTGATCAAATTAAGCAACTTGCTATTAGGTGGTCTCCACTATCTTTGTCATTGGTTGGTAGAGTTAATGCTATTAAGATGATGATACTACCTAAATTCTTATATTTATTTCAAGCATTACCAATTTTTATTCCTAAAGCTTTTTTTGATACCATTGACTCTAAAATATCTTCTTACTTGTGGCAGAACAAAAATCCTAGATTGGGCAAAAAATATTTACAGAAGCCTAAGAAGGAGGGCGGTTTGGCTTTGCCAAACTTAAGATTTTACTATTGGGCAGTCAATATACGGTAATTAATATTCTGGACACAAGAATGGACTATAGCTACTTGTCCACAATGGGTAAATTTGGAATGTAAATCTGTGCAAGATTTTTCACTGATTTCAATCTTAGGATCTTCACTTCCTTTCTCTTTATTCAAATTGAATAAACTGATAACTAATCCTATAGTCAGATATACATTACAAACTTGGTTTCAATTTTGTAAATTTTTTGGTTTGAATAAATTTATTTTATCATGTCCTATAATATCTAATTATTTTTTCGGCCTTCATTTATGGATCAAGCTTTTCTTTTATGGAAAACAAAAGGTATAACATGTTTTCGTGATCTGTTTCTGGATGATAACATTATGTCCTTTGAACAGCTATCTAATAAATATAATTTACCTAAAACCCATTTTTTTAGATATTTGCAAGTTAGAAATTTTTTGTATAATGAGTTACAATCTTTTTCAAAAGAATGTCCATTGGACATTACAGAAAGAATTCTAGCCCTTAACCCTTATCAAAAGGGTTTAGTAGCCATCATTTATAAGATGATTATGAATTTACAGTCAGATGTATCAGAAAAAATTAAGAAGGAATGGCAAGAAGAGTTGCATTGTCCTATATCTACTGAGCAATGGGAAAAAATTTTATTATTGGTAAATTCATCCTCTATTTGTGCTAAACATGCCCTAATACAATTTAAGGTTGTACATAGAGCTCATATGTCTAAGGATAAACTGGCTCGATTTTATTCTCATCTTAATTCAACCTGCGATAGATGTCATTCTGATGTTGCTTCATTGACTCATATGTTCTGGTCTTGTCCTTGTTTACAAAATTATTGGAAAGATATTTTCAGTATTATTTCAAGAGTTTTAAATATCAATTTCCAACCACATCCTTTTACTGCAATTTTCGGTTTACCAATGATGGATAATAACTGTTTATCCGCTTCATCTGAACGAATGATTGCATTTGTTACATTAATGGCTAGAAGATCTATTTTATTGAATTGGAAAGAAATTAATCCTCCAACTATATTTCAGTGGTTTTCTCAAACTATCTCTTGTTTGAGTTTAGAAAAAATTAGAAGTGTTGTTTTTGACCCTTTAATTAAATCTAATGAAACTTGGAGACCATTTATTCAACATTTTCATTTGAGTTGAATTGTCTTTTCCTAAACCTTACTTATATTATCCTTAATTATTTGGATGGAGGTTCGGAGTTATTGGCACTACTGTATATGTACATAATATTATTCAGTGGCCCATGTTGGTTAGTGGTTTTTTTTGCTTTTTTTCTCTTTTTTTGGGGGGTCTTTCTTTCTTTTTCTTTTTGCTTCTTTGTTCATTAATGTTCTGAGTTTGGGAGGTTATATATTTTTATTATTATATATCTGAATGTCTATTTAAACTGTTAATTATGTACTCTCAAACACCTTGGATTCATGTTTCATTTATGTTTGTTTAAAATTAATAAAAAGATTTAAAAAGAAAAGAAAGATTGTGTAGGACCATTACCAAGGACAAAAACTGGTTATCAGTACTTGTTGACTATATCGTGTGTACTTTGGTGTACTTCGTCTAGGTTTCCAGAGGCAGTACCACCTAGGAATATAAAAGCTAAAATTCTTTACTTATTTTGGATTACCTAAGAAAATATAATCTGATCAAGGCAGTAATTTTATGTCTGGATTGTTTCAACAGATAGTTTATAAATTGGGAGCTAAGCAAATCACTTCGTCTGCATACCATCCAGAATCGCAAGGTGCCTTGGAGAGGTTTCATTCTACCCTCAAGAATATGATTAGGACATATTGTGTGGAAAATGAAAGTGACTGGGATGAGGGTATAAACTTACTTTTATTTGCAGTAAGAAAATCGGTACAAGAATCTTTAGGTTTCAGTCCATTTGAACTTGTATTTGGGCATAGAGTTAGAGGACCTTTAGCTTTATTAAAAGAACAGTGGATTAGTAAGGAAGTACACACTAATTTGTTGGACTATGTTTTGAAATTTAAGGACAGGTTACATAAAGCTTGTAGCTTGGCCAAGGAAAATTTAAAATTGGCTCAGGAGAAAATGAAAGCCTGGTATGATAAAGAAGCTATGATGAGGATGTTTAAGCCTGGAAGTAAGGTGCTGGTTCTTTTCCCAGTGCAAACGAATCCTTTACAAGCTAGATTTCATTGTCCTTATGAAATTGTGTCTGAAATCAATGAAGTGGATTACGTGATAAAAACTCCAGATCGTAGAAGGCCAACACAACTTTGCCATATAAATATGATAAAGCCATATTATGAGAAACAATCTGATACTGTGACTGTTGTGGTTAATGATAATGAGTTTGATCTAACTAAGAACCTGATAGATGATTCATCTGAATTTCATTCTAAATCCAACATTGTTTCTGTCAGGTTACCAAATTCCACCATTCTGGAAAATATTGATGAGAAATTAGCACATTTACAGCCAGAGCAGAAACAGCAGATGAAGAAATTAATTTATAAATATAAGGATTTGCTTCCAGACGTTCCGAGGACTACTGTAGCTTCACATGATGTAGATGTTGGGGATGCCAAACCTATTAAACAACACCCATATAGGATGAACATAGAAAAATGTGAACTTACTGAGAAAGAAATTAAATATATGTTAGAGAATAATATTATTAGACTTTCTAACTCGAATTGGAGTTCACCATGTGTTATGGTGTCAAAACCAGATGGCAGTATTAGGTTTTGTACGGACTATAGGAAGGTGAATGCTGTAACGAAAACAGATGCATATCCAATTCCTAGAGTAGATGATTATGTAGATAAAGTTGGAAATGCAAAGTTCCTTACAAAGATTGATTTATTGAAAGGGTATTGGTGTGTTCCATTAACGGACAGAGGTAGAGAGATTTCTGCATTTGTAACTCCATCTGGGTTATATGAGTATAATGTTCTTCCATTTGGGATGAAGAATGCCCCAGGTACTTTCCAGAGGATGATTAACTCTGTGATTCAGGGATTGAAAGATACAGATGTTTATATTGATGATTTAGTGACAGGAAATGATATTTGGGAAGCACACATTATTGTGGTGGAGAAATTGTTTGAAAGGCTTTCAAAAGCTAACTTAACTATTAATTTAGCTAAGAGTGAATTTGGACATGCCACTGTGACTTACCTTGGTTATGTTGTGGGTCAAGGTAAGGTAGCTCCTGTTCAGGCAAAAGTTTGGGCAATTTTAGAGATTCCCACTCCAATGGGGGAAAAAACTCTCAGAAGATTCTTGGGAATGGTAGGATATTATCGAAAATTTTGTAAGAATTTTGCTAATGTTGCCCTTCCATTAACTAACCTCTTGAAGAAGAATGAGAAGTTTGTGTGGACAGTGCCTTGTCAAGAAGCATTTGAGAAATTGAAAACTATGATATGTCAATAACCTGTGCTTAAGGCACCTGACTTTGAAAAACCTTTTTCGTTAGCTGTAGATGCTAGCGATGAGGCTGCAGGAGCAGTATTAATGCAAAGGAATGAGGGTGATGAGGTTGATCATCCCGTGGCATATTTTCTAAGAAATTTAATAAGCATCAAAGAAACTATTCGACAATAGAGAAGGAATTGTTAACTCTTGTTTTAGCTTTAGAATATTTTGACGTATATGTTGGCACAACTCAAAAACCACTTATTGCTTACACTGATCATAATCCGTTTGTGTTACTGAGTAAGATGAAAAACAAAAACAGAAGATTATTAAATTGGAGTTTGATGTTACAAGAGTACAATATTGTGATAACTCATATTAAAGGTAAAGATAATGTAATTGCTGATTGTCTATCTCGATGTTGAATGTACAATATAATTTTTTATGGAGTTATTTTTTATTACATTTGTAACACTCCTACTGTATTGTAAGTTGTAAGATGCCATATGATAATACTATGTATGTTATAACATTTATACATTTGTTTTTTTTTCTTGTAAATAATTGCTATAATTTTGTTCTTGACAGACCAAAATTTTTTTTGGAGGGAGGAGTTACGTACCCTTGGGTGTCTGGTACTTGTCACGTGACAGTGGTGTTGAAGCTATACTGGACTTAAGGTAATGGTCTTGTGGTGGTGGAGTGACATCATTTTCCCACCAGTAGAGGTCATGTGACAGGTTTTTTCAACAGGATATAAAAGGAGGACCCCTCCCTGTGAGGAGGGGCAGTTTGTGGCTGGATTTGCCATTTTGACTCCATGCCACTGCTTGGTCCAATATTATGATGCAGTTTTGTTGAAAGGTGGAGTTTTATTTAATGCCTAAAGCTTAAAAGGTCATTGCCGGCAGTTTCTTTATAATACTGCCAGTTAAAAGTCAGTGGAGAGTGAAGATCGGAGTTCGGGAGTTAAAAGATTGAGGAGAGTCGATTTTGATGCTGAAACAGGTTTGACCTTGTATGATTCCTCATTCAGAAAGAACTTGTTGGCTGTGCTCATGTTAACCCCTGCAATAATAGCAGAAGGGGTTGGGTACAGTTTTGTAAAGGAAAGGTCAGCGCCTTTAAGCCGTTTCATTTTCATCTTCGTAAATTCTCCGGGAAAAGTATAGTTCGACCAGGAGCCGCAACAACACGACGTGAAAGAGAACTTAGATCGTCTAAAAAGTCTCTCCTTTAATGGACTGTAAGCATTTTGAACTTTTGCAGTACTACTTTGAAGAGCTGTCTATTGCAGCATCGCTTTAAGAACTGTTTTCGCTTTATTCTTTTAAAAACTGTTTAAGCTGCCGCACAGCAGCTGATTTCCGGTTGTGTTAGCAGTTTGTTTACTTTTGGGGGGTTTGTTTTTTGGTGTTTAATAAATGTTTTATTTGTTATAAAACACCCTGCCTCACATATATTTATTGTTGCTGAATCGGTAACACCCCTGATTAGCTCTAATTGTGGGGTCCTAGTTTTGAGAAAGCCACCGATATTTTGCTGGCATTCTTTATTCGTCATCTCTACATCGGAGTCTGTTTTCTTCTGAAACTGGCTTCCAATATCGCCAGCACTCATCATGAATTGAATTGAGATGACTTTATTTCTTACATCCTTCACATACATGAGGAGTAAAAATCCTTTCGTTACGCCTCCGTCTAAATGTGAAATCATAGTAATTTGTGATAAATAGAACAATCAATTTGGCATAGAAATACACTCAGATCAGTGTGAGTTAATCAGTCTGATGGCCTGGTGGAAGAAGCTGTCCCAGAGCCTGTGGGTCCTGGCTTTTACACTGTGGTACCGGTTCCTGGATGGTAGCAGGGGTGACTGGGGTCTCCAATGATCCCTTGGGCACTTTTATTCCACACCTGCTTTTGTAAATGTCCTGAATCACGGGAAGTTCCCAACTACAGATGCGCTGGGCTGTCCGCACCACCCTCTGCAGAGTCCTGCGATTGAGGGAGGTACAGTTCCCAACCAAGCAGTGATGCAGCCAGTCAGGGTGCTCTCAATTGTGCCCCTGTAGAAATAGTTTTTAGGATTTGGGGGCCCATACCAAACTTCCTCAACCGAGTGAGGTGAAAGAGGCGTTGTTGTGCCTTTTTTCACCACACAGCCGATGTGTACAGACCACGTGAGGTCCTCGGTGACGTGGATGCTGAGGAACTTTAAGCTGTTCACCCCCTCAACCCCAGACCCATTGATGTCAATAGGGGTTAGCCTGTCTCCATTCCTCCTGTAATCCACAACCAGCTCCTTTGTTTTTGCGACATTGAGGGAGAGGTTGTTTTCTTGACACCACTGTGTCAGAGAGATGAACATTTTCCCTGTCGGCCACCTCGTTATTGTTTGAGATAAGGCCAGTCAATGTAGTGTCATCCGCAAATTTAATTAGCAGATTGGAGCTGTGGGTGGCGATACAGACATGGGTATACAGGGAGTAAAGGAGGGGACAGTACACAGCCCTGAGGGGCTCCTGTGTTGAGGGTCAGAGGGGTGGAGATGAGGGAGCCCATTCTTACCACCTACCGACGATCTGACAGGAAGTCCAGGATCCAGCTGCACAAGGCAGGGTGAAGGCCGAGGTCTCTGAGCTTCTTGTCGAGACTGGATGGAATTATAATGTTGAATGCTGAACTGTAATCCAAGAACAGCATCGAACATAGAAAACCTACAGCACAACACAGGCCCTTCAGCCCACAATGCTGTAGCGAACATGTACTTACTTTAGAAATTACCCAGGGTTACCCATAGCCCTCTATTTTTCTAAGCTCCATGTATCTATCCAGGAGTCTCTAAAAAGACCCTATCGTGTCTGTCTCCACCAGCATTCTCACATAAGCATCTTTCTCCACATGCGTAAGGACAGAATGTAGAGCAGTGGTTATTGTCTGTCGATTGGTTGTGTTGGTAGGTGAATTGTAGGGGGTTCAATGTGGGTGGTAGCAAGCTGCAGATGTAATCCTTGACCAGCCTCTCAAAGTATTTGCTTACCATTGAGGTGAGTGTGACAGGACACCAGTTGTTCAGGCATGTTACCTTGGTCTTTTTTGGTACAGGGACAATGGTTGAATAATTTGAAGCAGGAGGGCAGTCCACACTGGGAGAGGGAGAGATTAAAAATGTCAGCAAACACACCTGCCAGTTCTGCTGCGCACATCCTGAGTACTCGCCCTGAGATGCTGTCCGGTCCCACAGCCTTGTGACTGTCCACTCGTTGGAAATATCTGCGTATCTCAGCCTCCGAGATGACCAGGTGCAGGTTGTAGCGGTGGCTTTCCTCGGAGGCTCAGAGTGAACGACATTGAACCCAGCGTAAAAGTGATAGAGCTCATCTGGGAGAGAGGCTGTGATGTTGGCGGCACCACTATGCTTGGCTTTGAGGTCTGCGATAAGTCACAAGTCACGTGTGCTATTCATTGTGAATCTTGTCCCTATATTGTTTCCAAGCCTCGATAGCTCTGTGCAGATCATAGCTCCTTTTCTTGAGCTCTAGTTGATCGCCAGCGATGTAAGCTCGATGTCGCACTGTAAGTGCTGCTCACACAGAACTATTGATCCAGGGAAGACCCTGTCCGACTTCTGGGGGACAACATCATCGATGACTTCCGGATGAAGCATGTGACTCCATCAGTGACCTTGGAGACATGCTCATCGTGGAAGACATTCCCATCGACGTAATTGAAGCAGTCCTGCAGCATGGCGGCCGATTGGTCGGACCAACAGTGGATGGTTTTGACTATGGCAGCCTTTTGTTTCAGCTTCTGCCTGGGTGTCGGGAAAAGCAGGATCGAAGAGTGATGTGAGTTTCCAACAGCTGGGCGAAGGAGAGCTTTGTAAGCATTGTGGAAGGGAGTGTGACCTGGGTGTGCTGACAAAACTTTGAAGAGATGTTCGTCAGCAATGCTCAATTAAAATCACTGGCCGTGACGAAGGCAGCCTCCGGGTCCGCAGTCTCCGGCGTGTTGGTGGCCTCGAGAGCCAGGTCGGTATCAGCCCGCGGCAGAAAGCACGCCGCTGTGATGGTAAGAGCCGAGCTCCCTAGGCAGCCAGCAGGGTCTGCGTGGCAGCCCCAGGTATTCCAGGTCTGGGGAACAAGAGCATCTGGGGGCATTCACATTCCGGGGATCGCACCAAGCATTGTTGACCATGAAGCATACCCCTCCTCCTTTACTCTTCCCAGAGAGGTTCTTGACCTGTCCGCTCGGACCAGGGAGAACCCAGAGTGTTCGATAGCACGGTCTGGTATCATCTTTGTCAGCCAGGTCTCCACAAAACACAAAACATTACATTCCTTTGTTTCCTGCTGGTAGGAGATTCCAGCTCTCAGTTCACACTGAGAGAGTTGTCCAGGGATTGAATGTTAGCCAGGAGTATGCTGGGGGGCAATCAGCATGCCGTGTCAGCCTCACCACGACAACAGCCCTTTTCCCTTGCCTCTGTTGTTTCTTCCGAGGTCGTGGGAGAACAGGAGGTGAGTCGCCCACCGATCACGCAAGCAGGGGTTCCCGGTGTAGGAAAGGCAGCCCAGAGCAGGTAAATGCTATCTTTCCAAAGTTCAGAAGGGTCAGTCTGTCGTATCTGATGTGACTATCAGCTACTTGAACCGAAAATGCTCAGAAAATTGTAGAAATTAGTAATATAATGTAGATTATATTGCTGCTGCAGTTCTACACTGCAGTCATTGAGTCTGTCCTGTGCACCTCCATCACTGTGTGGTTTGGAGCCACCACCAAGCAGGATAGAACCAGACTACAGCGCACAGTGAGGACTGCCGAGCGCATCATTGGAGCCTCCCTGCCATCTATTGTGGACCTGTACTCTTCCAGGTTGAAGAAGAGGGCGGGGAACATCATAAAGGACTCCTCGCATCCTGCGCACGGACTGCTTGAACTGCTTCCGTCTGGTAGGCGCTTCAGATCCCTCCAGACTAAGACTAATAGGCACTGGAGAAGTTTTTTCCCTACTACGGTCACTTTGCTGAACAGTTAACTGCTGGTTAACTGTTGGCTAACTATTACTTGGATTGCACTGCTTGTATGTGTAATCTATATTTTCATTTATATTTATCATTATTATTGTTATGAGCAGAGAGACAACATCTGCCGGAAGTAAATTCCTTGTATGTGCACAGGTACTTGGCGATTAAAGTCTGATTCTGATTTGGAACGGAGATCGGAACGTGCCTGCTGTATGTGGTGCCATCTTGAAAAATAACATGACAGAAATGCTCTTAAGAAATGGACCCAGCGGAGATTGAACAGGCCGTTTCGACATTGGTCGGCTTTAGTTGAGAATGTCATCTATTCTCAAGTCTACGTTCCGAGAGCCTCTGGTTCGCCTCCCGAGTCAGCATTCCAAACGTTTCCTGTCAATAGTCTGAGTTTCTCAAGTCCATGTTCATAGCTTCTGTAGTTTATTGCTTAATCAAACAATACATTTACACTATTATTCAAATATTACTGCAATATTAAATACAGCACACATTTTCCTGCTTGACTACAAACTACAACTCAATACAGAAGACATCTCATCTCAAATATGTAACATATTGCTCTCTGGTCACCTCGTGTACATGTGCAGTATATAATACAACTAATATAGAAATATTCTCAGCATAGTAAAATGTCCCATTCAGGCCTAAAGACATAATTGCCGTGGAGGATTTCTTACTCTATGGGAAAAAGTTTTTCTTGACGAGGGTCACTTTGCTTGGCCAGTGAGACTCTGGCTGTGAAACAATCTCAGGTTCTGGGGCCTCCTCCGTCGTGTTTGTAGGAGTTGACTCGGGGTCTGCAGGACGTGGTTCTGACAGACCTGGAATCCCTTCTTTAACATTTGTCTCTGCTCTCCTCAACTGATCCCAGATGACATCCGACACAATCTCCACTGAGTTCTGTCCTTAATCTTTCCGTCCCCACTTCTGCCGTCTCTCACCAGGAGTGAAATATCGCTCCTCTTTGTTTGAACACTTCAGCTGTTTGTCTTGAGCAGAGATCCCAGCGTGAACACAAGGGATGACCCAGGAACAGCGTCGCTGGTTGTGGAGCGTGCTACTGACGCTGATCACAGCGTGTTCTTTCGACTCTGGACAAACCTTTCCCACAAGCCGTCTGTGGCCGGGCGGTACGGTGCAGGTGTAATAGTCTTATTCCATTCATTTTCAGGAACGACTGAAACTGTCCCACAACAAACCGTTGTCACTGACTAAGTTTTGTGGAACACCAGTCCTTGAAGTGGCTTATCAACACATCAACAGTGTGCGAGGCCGGGAGCACTTCTATCCATTCTTACCAAGAAATTTGTGTCATGGTCCCGTCTGGCTATTACCTCAGTAACTGGGCTTCAATCCCCTCATCTGATTTCCAATCATTCCCAGTTCCACTGATTACACACACCTGCCTTCCATCAGATAAGGCTCCCTGGAATCACAACAAGGAGTTGGCTGGGATGGAGGCTGGCTGCCTTTTCTCTTGGCCTCTTTCTTCTGGCTTTTCTGGGGCTTTCTTTTTGGCTCAGGGCTGGTTTTGTTGATGTTTGGTCACTGGTGGTTTCCCTTACTTTTGCTTGGCCAGTTTGTTGAATTTTATGTATTCTATTAATTTATTTTCTTCCCCTTTATTCAGCCTAGTTAGTGTGTAGCCTATGGCTGCAAAGGAGGGAGGGAGGTGTTGAGATTGAAGGAGGAGGGTGGGAGACTGTGGAATACTCCAGAAGTAAGAGTAGCCTAAAAAGAGGTGCATCAAGTGAAAGACCCGATGTAATAGGGGACAACAAATTGAGGAAAATGGGTGACTCAGAGGAATTTGTAGTTCTGTATAAAATTAAATGTCAGAAGGAAGGGGACGGAGGATTTAGAGCCCTTACTCCTTTGAAAGTGGCAGCAGCATTAGAGAACCAAAGAGGTGAAGTATTCCAGGCCAAGGTTTTGTATAATGGATTGCTGAAAGTTTGCTGCAAAGATGTTGACCAATATAACAATGCTAAAATGGTGGGAAAATTGGTTGTGAAAGTGGAGTGTATTACTCCGAAAGAAAGGAAGGGAGTTAGGGGGTGTATGGTAATTGGTCTGGCATGACTGAAAAGGAAATTTTGGACAATATTAAAGGTGGTTGAGTGATTGAAGCCAAGCGATTAAAATCGAGAAAAGGAGGTGATCGGGATTCTCCTGTCCTGCTGGTTTTTGCAGGAGATGTTCTTCCAACTGGAGTCTATGTTGGGAGCATGTCCCATCAAGTTAGAGAATATATTGGTTCTCCCTCACACCGTTATAATTGCCAGAGATTTGGACACGTTGCTGGTTCGTATTGAGGTAAAAGAAGACGTGTGAAATGTGGAGAGGATCATGATATTAAAGTGTGTAAGGCAGTAGCACCTAACTGTGGAGGGGATGTGAGAATCTTATCAAGGCAAAGCAGATTCATGTTGTTAGTAACCAACAAAAATATCATATGCTGAGGCAGTAAAGGAAGTTGATAGAGAGCAGAGGATAAGTAAAGAAAAGATTGGAATGATGGGGAGTCAGCACATTCCACGTTCTCCAACTATGGTTCCTTCAGACTTTTTTGACATTTGTTGTTGATGTACTGGTCGGGGCTAAAACTGCAGCCAAGAGGTTGGATATGATAAAAGTAGTTGTTGGAGCTGCAGAGAGATTCCTTGATATGAAACAGGTATTACCGGAAAAATTACATGACAAAGAATCACTGAATACTTCCCAATTGTTGGGGTCAGAGAGCTTTATGTGGATGAAGAGGCTGATAATTAGTATTTGGAAATTACTAATATTACAACGGAATATAAGAAGTTTAATTGCAAATAGTCAAGAATTTAAAAGGTTTATTGGAACTTTTAAAGACGAGCCTGATTTGATCTGTATATGGGATACATGGTTAAAGCCTCATTTAGATTTGGTGATCCCTGGGTATGATAGTTTGAGGGCTGACAGAACGGGTAAATCTGGTGGAGAGTGAGCAACTTTCATAAAAACAGGACTTCAGCTTGGAAGATTTGATTTTAAATCTAACCTTGAAGTTGTGGCTGTGGAGGTTTGGAGCTCTTGTGGTCAAACAACTTGGATTAACTTCTATAAGCCACGTAATATGATGATTTTATGAATAAGGTAAGATCCCCTGTAAGCTGGGTTGGAGATTTCAATGCCCATAATCCTATGTGGGGTAGTGAACGTGGAGATAGTAATGGAACAGTGGTAGAGTTTCTAGATAAATACAACATGGTACTTCTAAATGACGGAAGGCCGACAAGCCAGGTGATTTGAGAAAGGAACTATGTTAAAGGAAAGTTGGAAATTGGACAGGAGCTTGGATGATAACAACTCCATGAGTTTGTTTTTCTCTCTTCAGGAAGCTGTCCAATCAGGTTCAAACACTTCTCCTGGTAGGGATGGACTGTGTTATGAATTGCTTAAGCATTTAGATGACTCTGTGTTAATAGAAATGCCAGCTTCGTTTGGAAAAGAAGGAAAATTACCAGTAGAACGGAAGCATGTAGTGGCAGTTCCAGTTTTAAAGCCAGGTGAAGACGCGTTTAGTCCTAGTTCGTATCGGCCTGTAGCTTTAACATCAGTTCTTTGTAAAACTGTGGAACGAATGATCACCAACAGACTTGTTTCTTTTTTTAGAAAATAAGGGACGTTTTGCTGCCTATCAAAATGGTTTTAGAACTGGAAGATCTGTTGCCCTTTTAGATCATGATATTAGAAAGGAGTTTCAAAATAGAGATGTAATGGTACCTGTATTTCTAGATATTGGAAGAGCATATGACTCATAATGGAAGGATGGTTTATTAATTCTCTGTGATGCCGGAATTAGAGGTAGAATGTTTAATTGGATCAAAGATTTTCTTAAGGAAAGGACAATTCAAGTAAGAATAGGCAGAACAAGCTCCAAGTCAGTTAAAATAGATAATGGTACCCCTCAAGGAAGTGTCATTAGTCCAGTTCTTTTTAATGTCATTGATGCACCAGCAATAACTCTCGGAGATGGGAGGCGAACGATAGGCTTTTATTAGCTGCAAGAGACCATCACACAACATCCTGGAGACTGAGGGAGGAGCAGTGCCTCCAATCGCCTTTATACAGGGGTCAGTGGGAGGAGCCACAGGAGCAATCAGCAGACCGGTATATGTAGTTCACCACAGTCATGACAAGTGATATCTTTGAGCAAGTAAGGGCAGGATTTGGCAAATCTTTGTTTACAGACAATGTTGCAATCTGGAAAAGAGGAAGAAACGTCAAGTATATATTAAAGCAGGTAGAAAAGGCTTTAAGATAACTTGAAAACTGGGCAATCAAATGGGGTTTCAGGATTTCTGCTTCTAAGTCCAAATACTGTATGATTTTTGGCTTTAGAAGAAAGATTCCTGATTGTGAGTTGTGTCTATATGATTCTCCATTAGAAAGAGTTAAGGTATTCAAGTTTTTAGGTGTCTGGTTTGATGAAAGACTTACTTGGAGGGTTCATATAGATAAAACAATTGGAAAGTGTGAGAAAGTTTTAAATGTTATAAGAAGTATTGCTGGATGTGACTGGGGAGCAGGGCGGGAAACTATGTACTTAATATATGATTAGATCAGTAATTGTTTATGGTTGTATTGCTTATGGTTCCACTGCTACAGTAATGCTTGGAAAATTAGACACTGTGTAGTCCAAAGCCTTTAGACTCTGTTGTGGAGCTTTCAGAACAACATCAGTCCTGGCATACATGAGGAAATCTTTGCTGGAGTCCGGCATTATGTGTGGAGATGGGAGAAGAGCCTCTGCATTTAAGATGAGTTAAGTTGGACCTGCAGTAGTGGGTAAAACTAAATGGCTTCAATCACAGCTGTCCATCAAAATGTCTTTTGCAGGAGACGTGGGAGCGCCAAAGTAAAGATAAAAGATTCACTTTTAGATTTGGTTAATATCTGAGCTGTGAAATTGAAACTGATTGAGGAAGACATAGCTGACCAAATTTCCTTTTTGGTTTTTGTCAGAACCACAAGTAGACCTATTTCTCCTTTTTCAGCTTCAAGGAAGCAAGCAATTTCAACAGCGTCATTCGCAATTGAATATTTAAACAATAAATGGGGATCTTATCTGAAGATTTTTACTGATGTCTCAGTGGGCAGTAAGGCAGGATTTGGGAGTTGGAGTTGAGATTGGTCACCGGGTTTCAGATGGTGGTTCTGTCTTTGCAACAGAATTATTAACAATCCTCTGGGCCTAATGGTGGATAGAAAACTCTCGACCGTGCAGGGTTGTCATCTGTTCAGATTCTGCTTCTGCCTCAGGCTATAAAAGGGAATAAATCAAAAGCTCATTCTGACAGAGTTATTGAGATTCTCTTAGTTTTGTTTAGAGTAGGGAAGATGGGTTGTGAAATCAGATTTACCTGGATACCCGGGCATGCTGGGGTGGAGGGGAATGAAGTTGTGGATGGCACTGCAAAGTCTTCCTTACAGAGCAGGCAATTAGGAATTAGAATACCCCTAGGCAGAGCAGAATTGAGAAGTAGGATAAAAAAATGCATAGGAAAGAAATGGCAAGAGAATTGGAAAAATGAATTAAAGGGAAGGCATTTCTTTTCTAGATCTCAGACTGTTACTGTTTAAATCATAGAGATATGGTGAAATTAACGAGACTTAGGATGGGGCATTGTGGGATAAACAATTATTTAAAGATAACTGGATTATGTGACTGTGGTAGTCCAGAGACAGTTCAGCATGTAAAATTGAAAGAAGAATATTGTTCAAGAGGCTGTCTGACTTAAATGTATTTTGTTTTTCTATTAAATCTTTGTTTGGCCACCAGGTGAACCACCATCTGATTGAAAAGTTTATTATTCAGTTTCTACGTGTGACTAGTTTATATTTGAGAATTTGGGTTTCTTGAAATTAATTGTACATCCTGCGGAGGGCAGTAATACGCCTCGTTGCGTCTAAACTGCCGGAAATAGAAGAAGAAGAAGAAGAAGCTGCCAGTTCGTTGGTCGACTCTTGTATGAGTAAACTCGTTTCCTGGTTCTTTAGGACCGACAGTTCTAATTTCCACATCGTATTCCTGGATTCTCTATGAGAGCCACGTCTCCGTGTCAAGACTCTCCTGGATATCTATTCCACGCTCGCGACTGTGCTAATGCCTCTCGATCCTGCCTCCGTGCCTGTGTCCAGCACTTGGGCTGCCCCGGCAGCCACGTCCTTGCAACAGAACGGACTGGACCCAAGAATGAACCCTGCGGACATGGACCCTGTGCAACAGGCCCTCGCCAGCCAGGGCTACTTACCGGGTGCACACAACCAGCTGCTCAGGGAGGTCACGGAAAACGTTTGGACGCTGTCCACGAATGTGAGGAAGGTCAGTGAGCAAGTGGGCCGGGTATCTGCTTCCCTTACTCCCACCCCTCCAAGAACCCTGACTGTCCAAACTGCACAGCCTGGGATGGCTACGCCCCTGGGATTGGCAACACAATCCCCTCGAGAGCCATACGTACCCGAACCAGAACCCCACGCTGGGGACTTGGGGAAGTGCCGGGCTTTCTTGTTACAATGTTCCTTCGTCTTTGAGCTACAGCCACGTGCATACATTTTGGGTAGATCAAAGGTTGCGTACACCATGGGGCTGTTATGAGGGGATGCCTTGGTATGGGCCACCACGATTGGGATAACTGTCCCTCCTTCCCCTCCTTCGTCTCTGAAATGAGAAGGGTCTTCGAACAGCCCATTCGCGGGAAGGACGCCGGAAGGTGCTTGCTGACTCTGTCAGATTTTGCAGAGCGTAGTGAGGTACTCCATCGAGTTCCGAACATTAGCGGCCGACTCAGCGTGGAATGACAAGACTTTACGGGAGGTGTTCTGACAGGGCCTCTCAGATAAGATAAAAGATGAACTGGCAGCGAGAGATGACACGGATTGTCTGGACTCTCTGGTCTCTCTAGCCACCAGTCTAGGTAATCGACTTCGAGAGCGTCTGAGAGAAAAGACCAGACAGCCCACGTCGCACCATACCGTCGAGTCAGGAAGAGGGAGGGGGAGGAGTGGAAGACAGCCTTTAATACCCCTCTGGGCCACTTCAAATATTTGTTTTTGCCGTTTGGCCTCACCAATGCTTCTGCTGGTTTTCAAGCCCTCATTAATGACGTACTGAGGGACTTATTAATCGCTTCATATTTGTTTACCTCGATGATATCCTGATATTTTCTAGCAAACCCCCCCCCCCCCCCCCGCCGCCAAGAACACGCTCATCATGTCCGTCTAGTCCTCCAGCGACTGTGGGAAAACCAGTTATTTGTGAAGGTGGAAAAATGCGAGTTCCTCGTCCCTTCAGTCAGCTTCCAAGGCGATATCATTGAAAGCGGGCAGGTGAGAGCAGATCCCGAGAAGGTCTGGGCAGTGGGAGAATGACCTAGGCCCATGACCCGCAAACAACTTCAGCGGTTCCTGGGGTTTGCAAACTTCTACCGCTGATTTATCAGGGACTATAGTTGAGTGGCTGCCCCCTTTACCCGGCTTACCTCACCTACCGTACCCTTTTGTTGGGACTCCGAAGCGGACTCAGCATTCACCAACATGAAGTGGCGTTTCACCACTGCTCCCATCCTGGTCCGTTCCCGTCAATTCATCGTCAAGGTGGACACCTCTGACTGTGGGACAGGATGGACTGTCCCAACGATCAAGTTCGGACAAAAAGCTTCACCCCTGCGCCTTCGTTTCTCGCTGACTGTCCCCCCCCCCCGAGTGGAATTACGACATGGGGAATCGGGAACTCCTGGCAATCAAACTAGCATTGGAAGAATGGAGACACCGGCTGGAGGGGCAGAGCAACAACTTGTGGTATGGACTGATCATAAGAACCCGGAACATATTCAGACCGCCAAACATTCGAAATTCCGCCAGACCCGTTGGGAGTTATTTTCTGGAAGCTTCAAGTTTTCCCTCACGTACCCTCCAGGGTCCAAGAACGGGAAGCCAGACGCGCTCTCTCTCCAGCCCAGGGACTATCCTCCCACCATCCCGCATGGTTTCCTCCCTCACTTGGGAGATCGAATCCAAAGTAAAGGAATGACCCCGACCCCAGGAATGGACCCGGCGGTGGCCTGTATGTGCCAGATTCCGTCAGATCCCAGGTTCTCCAGTGGGGACACACATCTCGGTTCGTCTGCCACCCCGGAGTGATCGGACCCTGGCGATGGACCCGGCGGTGGCCTGTATGTGCCAGATTCCGTCAGATCCCAGGTTCTCCAGTGGGGACACACATCTCGGTTCGTCTGCCACCCCGGAGTGATCGGACCCTGGCGATGGACCCCGGCGGTGGCCTGTATGTGCCAGATTCCGTCAGATCCCAGGTTCTCCAGTGGGGACACACATCTCGGTTCGTCTGCCACCCCGGAGTGATTGGACCCTGGCAATGGACCCGGCGGTCGCCTGTATGTGCCAGATTCCGTCAGATCCCAGGTTCTCCAATGGGGACACACATCTCTGTTCGTCTGCCACCCCGGAGTGATCGGACCCTGGCAATGGACCCGGCGGTCGCCTGTATGTGCCAGATTCCGTCAGATCCCAGGTTCTCCAGTGGGGACACACATCTCGGTTCGTCTGCCACCCCGGAGTGATCGGACCCTGGCAATGGACCCAGCGGTGGCCTGTATGTGCCAGATTCCGTCAGATCCCAGGTTCTCCAGTGGGGACACACATCTCGGTTCGTCTGCCACCCCGGAGTGATCGGACCCTGGCAATGGACCCCGGCGGTGGCCTGTATGTGCCAGATTCCGTCAGATCCCAGGTTCTCCAGTGGGGACACACATCTCGGTTCGTCTGCCACCCCGGAGTGATCGGACCCTGGCAATGGACCCGGCGGTCGCCTGTATGTGCCAGATTCCGTCAGATCCCAGGTTCTCCAGTGGGGACACACATCTCGGTTCGTCTGCCACCCCGGAGTGATCGGACCCTGGCAATGGACCCCGGCGGTGGCCTGTATGTGCCAGATTCCGTCAGATCCCAGGTTCTCCAGTGGGGACACACATCTCGGTTCATCTGCCACCCCGGAGTGATCAGACCCTGGCTCTCCCGAAAAGACACTTCTGGTGGCCTTCCGTGGAGGTGGATACCCGTTCCTATGTCTCTGCATGTTCCGTCTGTGCCCGTGGAAAAGCCTCCCATCGGCCACCAGCTGGATTACTTTGTCTCCACCTGTCCCTGGTTGCACATCGCCCTAGACTTCATCACCGGTCTACCCCTTTCCCGCGGAAACACCACTGTCCTCACCGTGGTAGACTGGTTCTCCAAGATGGTGTACTTTGTAGCCCTCCCTGAACTCCCTTCTGCTCAGGAAACCGCAGACCTTCTCATCCGCCACGTCTTCTGCCTTCAGGGAATCCCCGTGGACATCGTCTCTGATCGAGATCCCCAATTTGTCTTGCAAGTATGGAAGGCCTTCTGTCGAGCCTTGGGGTCATCGGTCAGCCTGGCATCCGGCTTCCACCCCCAGACGAACGGGCAGATGGAACGGGTCAACCAGGACCTGGAGGCGACGTTACGTTGTGTAACAACAAACAACCCGTCTACCTGGAGCGACCACCGGCTGTGAGTTGAGTACACCTACAACTCTCTGGTGAGTTCTGTTATTGGGAGGTCTCCCTTGGGTACCAACTCTCACTGTTCCCCGTGCAAGAAGAGAAGACTGTGGTACCGTCGGTTCAGGACCATATCGATCGGTGCCTTAAGGTTTGGGAGGAGACATGCAAGGCCCTACTCAGGTCAGCAAATCGCAATAAGAAGACGGCTGACTGACACTGGACTCCAACGCCTGGGTATCAACTGGGGCAGGTGGTATGGTTTTAATCCAAGGACATCCTGCTCAAAAAAGATCCTAGGAAACTTGCCCCCCACTTCCTGGGACCATTCAAGGTCGAAAGTGTCATCAATTTCATTCTCATCTAGTCTCATCAGGTTCTTGTCTAGCATCTAGATAATAACCCTGCTTCCATCTCAGCCTCGATTCTAGTCTCAGATTCTCCAGGACTTGTGTCCTTGTGATCCTCATCTCGGCCTTTCTCACAAACAACGAGACATTCAATTGGCATGAGGGAGTCCTCTTGTAAATTGTTCAGCCATTTCATTTTTCAAAGGTCAACAGGGCAATTTGTGAACATTCTCATTAGTTATCCTCTTGAGCTCTGCTGTTTGGAGATACAAGCAGAAGATTGAATGCATCTCTGTATTCCTGTTGCTGCTGTTAGTGGATTAAAAATGGACAGTAGTGGTTGATCAGTAATGAGGGAAAACTCTCTCCCATACAGCGGGTCGTTGAAATGTTTTACACCTCAAAGAGGCCTCAAGGCCCCTCTGTCAACCTGAGTAGTTCTTCTCCGCAGCAATAAATGAATGGATGCAAATGCTAAGGGTAATCAGTACTGTGTGCCAGCTGGACACCATTGCTGGCAGTGCCAGCCGGGCACCATCATAATGTGTGAGTAAGTATCTGATGCCTTTAGGACAGCCACCTGGCACTGCTTTGTCTATTGCCATTTCTTCCCGGTGGAGCACAGTAGCCAGGTTCGGCAAGAGCCTATGGTAATTGACAAATCCTGAAAAAGGACAGCAGCAGCACAGACATCCTCTGTCCCTGGGGCTTCACCACTGCTTGAATTTTCTCAGCACGCTTGTGTAATACTTCTGTGTCAATAGAGTAAGTGATGCTTGGTTTAAAGAATTCGCACTTGATCCCAAAATCTTCTCATCCTTTTCACACTGTCTTGAGATTTTGGAAGTGCTCCTTGTCACCCCGACACATGATAGCGATGTCATCCAGGTAACACCGAGTACCTGCAGCACCTGCTCTCTAGCTTTCTGTTTGAGTGTCGAGGCAGGCGCTTCCCCAAAACAAGTCATCAAGCCTTAGCCTTGTCTCTTCTTATCTCACTTTGCTGAAGTGTTTCTCTCCAGAAAGGTTTGCAAGGCTGTTCCCTATCCTGGGCAGAGTATTGATCGACTTTCAGGACTGGGTTAATGGTGATCATGCAATCAGCACTGATCCTGATAGACCCATTCTTCTTACTACTGGCATTTCCCCTGGGATCCACTCTACCTTCAGTCTCCATGTGATCTAGCATACTGGCTAATTTATCATGGATGGTGTAAGCAACTGGAACTAAGCCATTTATTTTTGTCTCTCAGACATGCTCTCTGTGTGTGTCCTACTTTGTTGCACTTTCTGCAAGTTTCACCTTTAAACCTGCATTGGTCTGGAATGTGTGAGCCCTTGCCACAATGGTAAAAGGTTGGTTCCTATTGACACTGAAATTTTGTTCACACTCGCTTTTATTCCTGACTCCAACTCAAATGGGTCTCTGGCTGCTGTTTCCATTGATACAGTGACTTCGATTGTCTTTTTAAATGTGAATTATGCTTCATTTAGGAGCCAATTTTGAGTGCTTTCTTGTAATGTTCCATTAACTAATGAATTCTCAGTGCCTCATTAAGCCTATCACTGAACTGAAAATGTACAGACAATCTTTTAAATTCAGCGATGTATGTTGAAATGAAATCTCCTTCCTTTTCATTCTGCTTGCTAAACCTAAAGTGTTCTGCAATTAACAGTGGTTCTTGGTTCTAAATGTTCCTGCATTACAATCACATTTTAGTGGATGGAGCAGTTAAATTTCTAAGTAAACTTTATTATTTTCCACCTATGGCACTCAAAAATACTAGCACTCTTTTTTTTTAGCTATTTAAATTGCTCAACATGTTCAGTAGAAATCATCCAGTTAGCTGTTGAGCAATTGAATGCAGCTATCCTTCCGATGTCAGCATTTCTGCTTTTCAAATGTACAAGTACAAGGTGATACACGTTGCCTGTTAGTTGCATTTGTTTTCTGTCATCTTGAACTAAAATGTGTTTCTCCCCTTCTGAAGAAAAATGTGCTGTGCTTCAACAGTTGACTCCAGTTCATTTTCAAAACTTCCTTCCCATCACTGTTGTAAGACCATAAAATATAGGAACAGAATTAAACCTTTTGTCCCATCGTGTCTGCTCCACCATTTAATCATGGCTGAAGATGTTGGCATTAATCATTAAGGACGAGGCTTACGGACTGGGTACATTATGTTTAATGTTGTCCTGAGCATTGTGCTATGTCGTGTTCTGTGTTCTGAACATTACAGATTGGCTATGTTGGTTCTAAGTTGTCCTGACAATTCTGGGCTCTCTATGTCATGTTCCATGTTGTTCTGACAATTCTGGGCTCTCTATGTCATGTTTCATGTTGTTCTGACAATTCTGGGCTCTCTATGTCATGTTTCATGTTGTTCTGACAATTCTGGGCTCTCTATGTCATGTTCCATGTTGTTCTGACAATTCTGGGCTCTCTATGTCATGTTCCATGTTGTTCTGACAATTCTGGGCTCTCTATGTCATGTTCCATGTTGTTCTGACAATTCTGGGCTCTCTATGTCATGTTTCATGTTGTTCTGACAATTCTGGGCTCTCTATGTCATGTTCCATGTTGTTCTGACAATTCTGGGCTCTCTATGTCATGTTCCATGTTGCTCTGACAATTCTGGGCTCTCTATGTCATGTTCCATGTTGTTCTGACAATTCTGGGCTCTCTATGTCATGTTCCATGTTGTTCTGACAATTCTGGGCTCTCTATGTCATGTTCCATGTTGTTCTGAACACTGCAAGCTGTGAACATTTTGTTCTATGTTGTCCCGAACATGACAGACTGGCTATGTTGTGTTCTTGTCATGGTCTGGTCCTTGAATTCCACATTCTGGTTCACTGTCCGGTCCGTGGACTCCAGACTCCGGTTCTTCCAGCTGTCCCTTGCTTCATTTGGGCTTAATCATAGGCACCTGATTCTCATCTTGGGGCTGGGAATATAAGTGGCCTTGGGGTTGAGTGTGGGTGCTGGTTCGTCTTGGAGCAACCCACTGGTGGAAGTCTAGAGCAGCCATTTGTGATCTCTATGCCCGGTTGGAGGGCCACCACTCCATGGAGGCATGTTGTCTCTGGTCGGAAGGGTCATCGGGGTATGGACTCAGCCATTTCCGGGGCCAGCTGAGTGGCCGTCTGCCACTCCGAGCTCGATATGGATTCAGCCGTCTGCCACTCCGAGCTGGATACGGGTTCGGCCATCTGCCACTCTGAGCTGGATATGATTCGGCCGTCTGCCACTCCGAGCTGGATACGGATTCGGCCGTCTGCCACTCCGAGCTGGATACGGATTCGGCCGTCTGCCACTCCGAGCTGGATATGATTCGGCCGTCTGCCACTCCGAGCTGGATACGGATTCGGCCGTCTGCCACTCCGAGCTGGATATGATTCGGCCGTCTGCCACTCCGAGCTGGATACGGATTCGGCCGTCTGCCACTCCGAGCTGGATACGGATTCGGCCGTCTGCAACTCCGAGCTGGATACGGATTCGGCCGTCTGCCACTTCGAGCTGGATATGATTCAGCCGTCTGCCACTCCGAGCTGGATATGATTCGGCCGTCTGCCACTCCGAGCTGGATACGGATTCAGCCGCCTGCCACTCCGAGCTGGATACGGATTCAGCCGCCTGCCACTCCGAGCTGGATACGGATTCAGCCGTCTGCCACTCCGAGCTGGATACGGATTCGGCCGTCTGCCACTCCGAGCTGGATACGGATTCGGCCGCCTGCCACTCCAAGCTGGATATGATTCGGCCGTCTGCCACTCCGAGCTGGATATGATTCAGCCGTCTGCCACTCCAAGCTGGATACGGATTCGGCCGTCTGCCACTCCGAGCTGGATACGGATTCGGCCGTCTGCCACTCCGAACTGGATACGGATTCGGCCGTCTGCCACTCCGAGCTGGATACGGATTCGGCCGTCTGCCACTCCGAGCTGGATACGATTCGGCCGTCTGCCACTCCGAGCTGGATACGATTCGGCCGTCTGCCACTCCGAGCTGGATACGGATTCGGCCGTCTGCCACTCCGAGCTGGATATGATTCGGCCGTCTGCCACTCCGAGCTGGATATGATTCGGCCGCCTGCCACTCCGAGCTGGATACGGATTCGGCCGTCTGCCACTCCGAGCTGGATACGGATTCGGCCGTCTGCCACTCCGAGCTGGATACGGATTCGGCCGTCTGCCACTCCGAGCTGGATACGGATTCGGCCGTCTGCCACTCCGAGCTGGATACGGATTCGGCCGCCTGCCACTCCGAGCTGGATACGGATTCGGCCGTCTGCCACTCCGAGCTGGATACGGATTCGGCCGTCTGCAACTCCGAGCTGGATACGGATTCGGCCGTCTGCCACTCCGAGCTGGATACGGATTCGGCCGTCTGCCACTCCGAGCTGGATACGGATTCGGCCGTCTGCAACTCCGAGCTGGATACGGATTCGGCCGTCTGCCACTCCGAGCTGGATACGGATTCGGCCGTCTGCCACTCCGAGCTGGATATGATTCGGCCGTCTGCCACTACGAGCTGGATATGATTCGGCCGTCTGCCACTCCGAGCTGGATATGATTCGGCCGTCTGCCACTACGAGCTGCATACGGATTCGGCCGTTTCTTGGCCAGCTGAGTGGCTGTGTTGTGTTCTCTGTTCTGAACGTTGCGGACTGGTGATATTGTGTTCTCTGTTCTGAACGTTGTGGACTGGTTATGTTGTGTTCTCTGTTCTGAACGTTGTGGACTGGTGATATTGTGTTCTCTGTTCTGAACGTTGCGGACTGGTGATATTGTGTTCTCTGTTCTGAACGTTGTGGACTGGTTATGTTGTGTTCTCTGTTCTGAACGTTGTGGACTGGTTATGTTGTGTTCTCTGTTCTGAACGTTGTGGACTGGTGATATTGTGTTCTCTGTTCTGAACGTTGTAGACTGGTTATGTTGTGTTCTCTGTTTTGAACTTTGTGAACCGGTTATGTTCTGTTCTCTGTTCTGAACGTTGCGGACTGGTGATATTGTGATCTCTGTTCTGAACGTTGCGGACTGGTGATATTGTGTTCTCTGTTCTGAATGTTGTGGACTGGTTATGTTGTGTTCTCTGTTCTGAACGTTGTGGACTGGTTATGTTGTGTTCTCTGTTCTGAACGTTGTGGACTGGTTATGTTGTGTTCTCTGTTCTGAACGTTGTGGACTGGTTATGTTGTGTTCTCTGTTCTGAACGTTGTAGACTGGTTATGTTGTGTTCTCTGTTCTGAACGTTGCGGACTGGTGATATTGTGTTCTCTGTTCTGAACGTTGTGGACTGGTTATGTTGTGTTCTCTGTTCTGAACGTTGTGGACTGGTTATGTTGTGTTCTCTGTTCTGAACGTTGTGGACTGGTTATGTTGTGTTCTCTGTTCTGAACGTTGTAGACTGGTTATGTTGTGTTCTCTGTTCTGAACGTTGTAGACTGGTTATGTTGTGTTCTCTGTTCTGAACGTTGTAGACTGGTTATGTTGTGTTCTCTGTTCTGAACGTTGCGGACTGGTGATATTGTGTTCTCTGTTCTGAACGTTGCGGACTGGTTATGTTGTGTTCTCTGTTCTGAACGTTGCGGACTGGTTATGTTGTGTTCTCTGTTCTGAACGTTGCGGACTGGTTATGTTGTGTTCTCTGTTCTGAACGTTGCGGACTGGTTATGTTGTGTTCTCTGTTCTGAACGTTGCGGACTGGTTATGTTGTGTTCTCTGTTCTGAACGTTGCGGACTGGTTATGTTGTGTTCTCTGTTCTGAACGTTGCAGACTGGTTATGTTGTGTTCTCTGTTCTGAACGTTGCGGACTGGTGATATTGTGTTCTCTGTTCTGAACGTTGTGGACTGGTTATGTTGTGTTCTCTGTTCTGAACGTTGCAGACTGGTTATGTTGTGTTCTCTGTTCTGAACGTTGCGGACTGGTGATATTGTGTTCTCTGTTCTGAACGTTGTGGACTGGTTATGTTGTGTTCTCTGTTCTGAACGTTGTGGACTGGTTATGTTGTGTTCTCTGTTCTGAACGTTGTGGACTGGTTATGTTGTGTTCTCTGTTCTGAACGTTGTAGACTGGTTATGTTGTGTTCTCTGTTCTGAACGTTGTGGACTGGTGATATTGTGTTCTCTGTTCTGAACGTTGTGGACTGGTTATGTTGTGTTCTCTGTTCTGAACGTTGTGGACTGGTTATGTTGTGTTCTCTGTTCTGAACGTTGCGGACTGGTGATATTGTGTTCTCTGTTCTGAACGTTGCGGACTGGTTATGTTGTGTTGTCTGTTCTGAACTTTGTGGACTGGTTATATTGTGTTCTCTGTTCTGAACGTTGTGGACTGGTTATGTTGTGTTCTCTGTTCTGAACGTTGTGGACTGATTATGTTGTGTTCTCTGTTCTGAACGTTGTGGACTGGTTATGTTGTGTTCTCTGTTCTGAACGTTGTGGACTGGTTATGTTGTGTTCTCTGTTCTGAACGTTGCGGACTGGTGATATTGTGTTCTCTGTTCTGAACGTTGTGGACTGGTTATGTTGTGTTCTCTGTTCTGAACGTTGTGGACTGGTGATATTGTGTTCTCTGTTCTGAACGTTGTGGACAGGTGATATTGTGTTCTCTGTTCTGAACGTTGTGGACTGGTTATGTTGTGTTCTCTGTTCTGAACATTGTGGACTGATTATGTTGTGTTCTCTGTTCTGAACGTTGTGGACTGGTTATGTTGTGTTCTCTGTTCTGAACGTTGTGGACTGGTGATATTGTGTTCTCTGTTCTGAACGTTGTGGACTGGTTATGTTGTGTTCTCTGTTCTGAACGTTGTGGACTGGTTATGTTGTGTTCTCTGTTCTGAACGTTGTGGACTGGTTATGTTGTGTTCTCTGTTCTGAACGTTGTGGACTGATTATGTTCTGTTCTCTGTTCTGAACGTTGTGGACTGGTTATGTTGTGTTCTCTGTTCTGAACGTTGTAGACTGGTTATGTTGTGTTCTCTGTTCTGAACGTTGTAGACTGGTTATGTTGTGTTCTCTGTTCTGAACGTTGTAGACTGGTTATGTTGTGTTCTCTGTTCTGAACGTTGTGGACTGGTTATGTTGTGTTCTCTGTTCTGAACGTTGCGGACTGGTTATGTTGTGTTCTCTGTTCTGAACGTTGCGGACTGGTGATATTGTGTTCTCTGTTCTGAACGTTGTGGACTGGTTATGTTGTGTTCTCTGTTCTGAAAGTTGTGGACTGGTTATGTTGTGTTCTCTGTTCTGAACGTTGTGGACTGGTTATGTTGTGATCTCTGTTCTGAACGTTGCGGACTGGTGATATTGTGTTCTCTGTTCTGAACGTTGTGGACTGGTTATGTTGTGTTCTCTGTTCTGAACGTTGTGGACTGGTGATATTGTGTTCTCTGTTCTGAACGTTGTGGACAGGTGATATTGTGTTCTCTGTTCTGAACGTTGTGGACTGGTTATGTTGTGTTCTCTGTTCTGAACATTGTGGACTGATTATGTTGTGTTCTCTGTTCTGAACGTTGTGGACTGGTTATGTTGTGTTCTCTGTTCTGAACGTTGTGGACTGGTGATATTGTGTTCTCTGTTCTGAACGTTGTGGACTGGTTATGTTGTGTTCTCTGTTCTGAACGTTGTGGACTGGTTATGTTGTGTTCTCTGTTCTGAACGTTGTGGACTGGTTATGTTGTGTTCTCTGTTCTGAACGTTGTGGACTGATTATGTTCTGTTCTCTGTTCTGAACGTTGTGGACTGGTTATGTTGTGCTCTCTGTTCTGAACGTTGCGGACTGGTGATATTGTGTTCTCTGTTCTGAACGTTGTGGACTGGTTATGTTGTGTTCTCTGTTCTGAACGTTGTGGACTGGTTATGTTGTGTTCTCTGTTCTGAACGTTGCGGACTGGTGATATTCTGTTCTCTGTTCTGAACGTTGTGGACTGGTTATGTTGTGTTCTCTGTTCTGAACGTTGCGGACTGGTGATATTGTGTTCTCTGTTCTGAACGTTGTGGACTGGTTATGTTGTGTTCTCTGTTCTGAACGTTGTGGACTGGTTATGTTGTGTTCTCTGTTCTGAACGTTGTGGACTGGTTATGTTGTGTTCTCTGTTCTGAACGTTGTGGACTGGTGATATTGTGTTCTCTGTTCTGAACGTTGTAGACTGGTTATGTTGTGTTCTCTGTTTTGAACTTTGTGAACCGGTTATGTTCTGTTCTCTGTTCTGAACGTTGCGGACTGGTGATATTGTGATCTCTGTTCTGAACGTTGCGGACTGGTGATATTGTGTTCTCTGTTCTGAACGTTGCGGACTGGTGATATTGTGTTCTCTGTTCTGAATGTTGTGGACTGGTTATGTTGTGTTCTCTGTTCTGAACGTTGTGGACTGGTTATGTTGTGTTCTCTGTTCTGAACGTTGTGGACTGGTTATGTTGTGTTCTCTGTTCTGAACGTTGTGGACTGGTTATGTTGTGTTCTCTGTTCTGAACGTTGTAGACTGGTTATGTTGTGTTCTCTGTTCTGAACGTTGCGGACTGGTGATATTGTGTTCTCTGTTCTGAACGTTGTGGACTGGTTATGTTGTGTTCTCTGTTCTGAACGTTGTGGACTGGTTATGTTGTGTTCTCTGTTCTGAACGTTGTAGACTGGTTATGTTGTGTTCTCTGTTCTGAACGTTGTAGACTGGTTATGTTGTGTTCTCTGTTCTGAACGTTGTAGACTGGTTATGTTGTGTTCTCTGTTCTGAACGTTGCGGACTGGTGATATTGTGTTCTCTGTTCTGAACGTTGTGGACTGGTTATGTTGTGTTCTCTGTTCTGAACGTTGCGGACTGGTTATGTTGTGTTCTCTGTTCTGAACGTTGCGGACTGGTTATGTTGTGTTCTCTGTTCTGAACGTTGTAGACTGGTTATGTTGTGTTCTCTGTTCTGAACGTTGCGGACTGGTTATGTTGTGTTCTCTGTTCTGAACGTTGCAGACTGGTTATGTTGTGTTCTCTGTTCTGAACGTTGCGGACTGGTGATATTGTGTTCTCTGTTCTGAACGTTGTGGACTGGTTATGTTGTGTTCTCTGTTCTGAACGTTGCAGACTGGTTATGTTGTGTTCTCTGTTCTGAACGTTGCGGACTGGTGATATTGTGTTCTCTGTTCTGAACGTTGTGGACTGGTTATGTTGTGTTCTCTGTTCTGAACGTTGTGGACTGGTTATGTTGTGTTCTCTGTTCTGAACGTTGTAGACTGGTTATGTTGTGTTCTCTGTTCTGAACGTTGTGGACTGGTGATATTGTGTTCTCTGTTCTGAACGTTGTGGACTGGTTATGTTGTGTTCTCTGTTCTGAACGTTGTGGACTGGTTATGTTGTGTTTTCTGTTCTGAACGTTGTGGACTGGTGATATTGTGTTCTCTGTTCTGAACGTTGTGGACTGGTTATGTTGTGTTGTCTGTTCTGAACTTTGTGGACTGGTTATATTGTGTTCTCTGTTCTGAACGTTGTGGACTGGTTATGTTGTGTTCTCTGTTCTGAACGTTGTGGACTGATTATGTTGTGTTCTCTGTTCTGAACGTTGTGGACTGGTTATGTTGTGTTCTCTGTTCTGAACGTTGTGGACTGGTTATGTTGTGTTCTCTGTTCTGAACGTTGCGGACTGGTGATATTGTGTTCTCTGTTCTGAACGTTGTGGACTGGTTATGTTGTGTTCTCTGTTCTGAACGTTGTGGACTGGTGATATTGTGTTCTCTGTTCTGAACGTTGTGGACAGGTGATATTGTGTTCTCTGTTCTGAACGTTGTGGACTGGTTATGTTGTGTTCTCTGTTCTGAACATTGTGGACTGATTATGTTGTGTTCTCTGTTCTGAACGTTGTGGACTGGTTATGTTGTGTTCTCTGTTCTGAACGTTGTGGACTGGTGATATTGTGTTCTCTGTTCTGAACGTTGTGGACTGGTTATGTTGTGTTCTCTGTTCTGAACGTTGTGGACTGGTTATGTTGTGTTCTCTGTTCTGAACGTTGTGGACTGGTTATGTTGTGTTCTCTGTTCTGAACGTTGTGGACTGATTATGTTCTGTTCTCTGTTCTGAACGTTGTGGACTGGTTATGTTGTGCTCTCTGTTCTGAACGTTGCGGACTGGTGATATTGTGTTCTCTGTTCTGAACGTTGTGGACTGGTTATGTTGTGTTCTCTGTTCTGAACGTTGTGGACTGGTTATGTTGTGTTCTCTGTTCTGAACGTTGTGGACTGGTGATATTGTGTTCTCTGTTCTGAACGTTGCGGACTGGTGATATTGTGTTCTCTGTTCTGAACGTTGTGGACTGGTTATGTTGTGTTCTCTGTTCTGAACGTTGTGGACTGGTTATGTTGTGTTCTCTGTTCTGAACGTTGTGGACTGGTTATGTTGTGTTCTCTGTTCTGAACATTGTGGACTGGTTATGTTGTCTTCTCTGTTCTGAACGTTGTGGACTGGTTATGTTGTGTTCTCTGTTCTGAACGTTGTGGACTGGTTATGTTGTGTTCTCTGTTCTGAACGTTGTGGACTGGTTATGTTGTGTTCTCTGTTCTGAACGTTGTGGACTGGTTATGTTGTGTTCTTTGTTCTGAACGTTGCGGACTGGTGATATTCTGTTCTCTGTTCTGAACGTTGTGGACTGGTTATGTTGTGTTCTCTGTTCTGAACGTTGCGGACTGGTGATATTGTGTTCTCTGTTCTGAACGTTGTGGACTGGTTATGTTGTGTTCTCTGTTCTGAACGTTGTGGACTGGTTATGTTGTGTTCTCTGTTCTGAACGTTGTGGACTGGTTATGTTGTGTTCTCTGTTCTGAACGTTGTGGACTGGTGATATTGTGTTCTCTGTTCTGAACGAGGTAGACTGGTTATGTTGTGTTCTCTGTTCTGAACGTTGTGGACTGATTATGTTGTGTTCTCTGTTTTGAACTTTGTGAACCGGTTATGTTCTGTTCTCTGTTCTGAACGTTGCGGACTGGTGATATTGTGTTCTCTGTTCTGAACGTTGTGGACTGGTTATGTTGTGTTCTCTGTTCTGAACGTTGCAGACTGGTTATGTTGTGTTCTCTGTTCTGAACGTTGCGGACTGGTGATATTGTGTTCTCTGTTCTGAACGTTGTGGACTGGTTATGTTGTGTTCTCTGTTCTGAACGTTGTGGACTGGTTATGTTGTGTTCTCTGTTCTGAACGTTGTAGACTGGTTATGTTGTGTTCTCTGTTCTGAACGTTGCGGACTGGTGATATTGTGTTCTCTGTTCTGAACGTTGTAGACTGGTTATGTTGTGTTCTCTGTTCTGAACGTTGCGGACTGGTGATATTGTGTTCTCTGTTCTGAACGTTGTGGACTGGTTATGTTGTGTTCTCTGTTCTGAACGTTGTAGACCGGTTATGTTGTGTTCTCTGTTCTGAACGTTGTAGACTGGTTATGTTGTGTTCTCTGTTCTGAACGTTGTAGACTGGTTATGTTGTGTTCTCTGTTCTGAACGTTGCGGACTGGTGATATTGTGTTCTCTGTTCTGAACGTTGTGGACTGGTTATGTTGTGTTCTCTGTTCTGAACGTTGTGGACTGGTTATGTTGTGTTCTTTGTTCTGAACGTTGCGGACTGGTGATATTCTGTTCTCTGTTCTGAACGTTGTGGACTGGTTATGTTGTGTTCTCTGTTCTGAACGTTGCGGACTGGTGATATTGTGTTCTCTGTTCTGAACGTTGTGGACTGGTTATGTTGTGTTCTCTGTTCTGAACGTTGTGGACTGGTTATGTTGTGTTCTCTGTTCTGAACGTTGTGGACTGGTTATGTTGTGTTCTCTGTTCTGAACGTTGTGGACTGGTGATATTGTGTTCTCTGTTCTGAACGAGGTAGACTGGTTATGTTGTGTTCTCTGTTTTGAACTTTGTGAACCGGTTATGTTCTGTTCTCTGTTCTGAACGTGGCGGACTGGTGATATTGTGTTCTCTGTTCTGAACGTTGTGGACTGGTTATGTTGTGTTCTCTGTTCTGAACGTTGCAGACTGGTTATGTTGTGTTCTCTGTTCTGAACGTTGCGGACTGGTGATATTGTGTTCTCTGTTCTGAACGTTGTGGACTGGTTATGTTGTGTTCTCTGTTCTGAACGTTGTGGACTGGTTATGTTGTGTTCTCTGTTCTGAACGTTGTAGACTGGTTATGTTGTGTTCTCTGTTCTGAACGTTGCGGACTGGTGATATTGTGTTCTCTGTTCTGAACGTTGTAGACTGGTTATGTTGTGTTCTCTGTTCTGAACGTTGCGGACTGGTGATATTGTGTTCTCTGTTCTGAACGTTGTGGACTGGTTATGTTGTGTTCTCTGTTCTGAACGTTGTAGACTGGTTATGTTGTGTTCTCTGTTCTGAACGTTGTAGACTGGTTATGTTGTGTTCTCTGTTCTGAACGTTGTAGACTGGTTATGTTGTGTTCTCTGTTCTGAACGTTGCGGACTGGTGATATTGTGTTCTCTGTTCTGAACGTTGTGGACTGGTTATGTTGTGTTCTCTGTTCTGAACGTTGCGGACTGGTTATGTTGTGTTCTCTGTTCTGAACGTTGCGGACTGGTTATGTTGTGTTCTCTGTTCTGAACGTTGTAGACTGGTTATGTTGTGTTCTCTGTTCTGAACGTTGCGGACTGGTTATGTTGTGTTCTCTGTTCTGAACGTTGCAGACTGTTTATGTTGTGTTCTCTGTTCTGAACGTTGCGGACTGGTGATATTGTGTTCTCTGTTCTGAACGTTGTGGACTGGTTATGTTGTGTTCTCTGTTCTGAACGTTGCAGACTGGTTATGTTGTATTCTCTGTTCTGAACGTTGCGGACTGGTGATATTGTGTTCTCTGTTCTGAACGTTGTGGACTGGTTATGTTGTGTTCTCTGTTCTGAACGTTGTGGACTGGTTATGTTGTGTTCTCTGTTCTGAACGTTGTAGACTGGTTATGTTGTGTTCTCTGTTCTGAACGTTGTGGACTGGTTATGTTGTGTTCTCTGTTCTGAACGTTGTGGACTGGTTATGTTGTGTTCTCTGTTCTGAACGTTGTGGACTGGTGATATTGTGTTCTCTGTTCTGAACGTTGTGGACTGGTTATGTTGTGTTGTCTGTTCTGAACTTTGTGGACTGGTTATATTGTGTTCTCTGTTCTGAACGTTGTGGACTGGTTCTGTTGTGTTCTCTGTTCTGAACGTTGTGGACTGATTATGTTGTGTTCTCTGTTCTGAACGTTGTGGACTGGTTATGTTGTGTCCTCTGTTCTGAACGTTGCGGACTGGTGATATTGTGTTCTCTGTTCTGAACGTTGTGGACTGGTTATGTTGTGTTCTCTGTTCTGAACGTTGCGGACTGGTGATATTGTGTTCTCTGTTCTGAACTGGTGATATTCTGTTCTCTGTTCTGAACGTTGTGGACTGGTTATGTTGTGTTCTCTGTTCTGAACGTTGCGGACTGGTGATATTGTGTTCTCTGTTCTGAACGTTGTGGACTGGTTATGTTGTGTTCTCTGTTCTGAACGTTGCGGACTGGTGATATTGTGTTCTCTATTCTGAACGTTGCGGACTGGTGATATTGTGTTCTCTGTTCTGAACGTTGTGGACTGGTTATGTTGTGTTCTCTGTTCTGAACGTTGTAGACTGGTTATG
This sequence comes from Hypanus sabinus, assembly GCF_030144855.1. Taxonomy (NCBI): domain Eukaryota; kingdom Metazoa; phylum Chordata; class Chondrichthyes; order Myliobatiformes; family Dasyatidae; genus Hypanus; species Hypanus sabinus. Next base: position 157,610,489 of record NC_082715.1, on the reverse strand, counting down.
TTGTGTTCTCTGTTCTGAACGTTGTGGACACGTTATGTTGTGTTCTCTGTTCTGAACGTTGCGGACTGGTGATATTGTGTTCTCTGTTCTGAATGTTGTGGACTGGTTATGTTGTGTTCTCTGTTCTGAACGTTGTGGACTGGTTATGTTGTGTTCTCTGTTCTGAACGTTGTGGACTGGTTATGTTGTGTTCTCTGTTCTGAACGTTGTGGACTGGTTATGTTGTGTTCTCTGTTCTGAACGTTGTAGACTGGTTATGTTGTGTTCTCTGTTCTGAACGTTGCGGACTGGTGATATTGTGTTCTCTGTTCTGAACGTTGTGGACTGGTTATGTTGTGTTCTCTGTTCTGAACGTTGTGGACTGGTTATGTTGTGTTCTCTGTTCTGAACGTTGTGGACTGGTTATGTTGTGTTCTCTGTTCTGAACGTTGTAGACTGGTTATGTTGTGTTCTCTGTTCTGAACGTTGTAGACTGGTTATGTTGTGTTCTCTGTTCTGAACGTTGTAGACTGGTTATGTTGTGTTCTCTGTTCTGAACGTTGTAGACTGGTTATGTTGTGTTCTCTGTTCTGAACGTTGTGGACTGATTATGTTGTGTTCTCTGTTCTGAACGTTGTGGACTGGTTATGTTGTGTTCTCTGTTCTGAACGTTGTGGACTGGTTATGTTGTGTTCTCTGTTCTGAACGTTGTGGACTGGTTATGTTGTGTTCTCTGTTCTGAACGTTGTGGACTGGTTATGTTGTGTTCTCTATTCTGAACGTTGTAGACTGGTTATGTTGTGTTCTCTGTTTTGAACGTTGCGGACTGGTTATGTTGTGTTCTCTGTTCTGAACGTTGCAGACTGTTTATGTTGTGTTCTCTGTTCTGAACGTTGCGGACTGGTGATATTGTGTTCTCTGTTCTGAACGTTGTGGACTGGTTATGTTGTGTTCTCTGTTCTGAACGTTGCAGACTGGTTATGTTGTGTTCTCTGTTCTGAACGTTGCGGACTGGTGATATTGTGTTCTCTGTTCTGAACGTTGTGGACTGGTTATGTTGTGTTCTCTGTTCTGAACGTTGTGGACTGGTTATGTTGTGTTCTCTGTTCTGAACGTTGTAGACTGGTTATGTTGTGTTCTCTGTTCTGAACGTTGTGGACTGGTTATGTTGTGTTCTCTGTTCTGAACGTTGCGGACTGGTGATATTGTGTTCTCTGTTCTGAAAGTTGTGGACTGGTTATGTTGTGTTGTCTGTTCTGAACTTTGTGGACTGGTTATATTGTGTTCTCTGTTCTGAACGTTGTGGACTGGTTCTGTTGTGTTCTCTGTTCTGAACGTTGTGGACTGATTATGTTGTGTTCTCTGTTCTGAACGTTGTGGACTGGTTATGTTGTGTCCTCTGTTCTGAACGTTGCGGACTGGTGATATTGTGTTCTCTGTTCTGAACGTTGTGGACTGGTTATGTTGTGTTCTCTGTTCTGAACGTTGTAGACTGGTTATGTTGTGTTCTCTGTTCTGAACGTTGCGGACTGGTGATATTGTGTTCTCTGTTCTGAACGTTGTGGACTGGTTATGTTGTGTTCTCTGTTCTGAACGTTGTAGACTGGTTATGTTGTGTTCTCTGTTCTGAACGTTGTAGACTGGTTATGTTGTGTTCTCTGTTCTGAACGTTGCGGACTGGTGATATTGTGTTCTCTGTTCTGAACGTTGTGGACTGGTTATGTTGTGTTCTCTGTTCTGAACGTTGCGGACTGGTTATGTTGTGTTCTCTGTTCTGAACGTTGTAGACTGGTTATGTTGTGTTCTCTGTTCTGAACGTTGCAGACTGGTTATGTTGTGTTCTCTGTTCTGAACGTTGCGGACTGGTTATGTTGTGTTCTCTGTTCTGAACGTTGTAGACTGGTTATGTTGTGTTCTCTGTTCTGAACGTTGCGGACTGGTGATATTGTGTTCTCTGTTCTGAACGTTGTGGACTGGTTATGTTGTGTTCTCTGTTCTGAACGTTGCGGACTGGTTATGTTGTGTTCTCTGTTCTGAACGTTGCGGACTGGTGATATTGTGTTCTCTGTTCTGAACGTTGTGGACTGGTTATGTTGTGTTCTCTGTTCTGAACGTTGCGGACTGGTGATATTGTGTTCTCTATTCTGAACGTTGCGGACTGGTGATATTGTGTTCTCTGTTCTGAACGTTGTGGACTGGTTATGTTGTGTTCTCTGTTCTGAATGTTGTGGACTGGTTATGTTGTGTTCTCTGTTCTGAACGTTGTGGACTGGTTATGTTGTGTTCTCTGTTCTGAACGTTGTGGACTGGTTATGTTGTGTTCTCTGTTCTGAACGTTGCGGACTGGTTATGTTGTGTTCTCTGTTCTGAACGTTGTGGACTGGTTATGTTGTGTTCTCTGTTCTGAACGTTGCGGACTGGTGATATTGTGTTCTCTGTTCTGAACGTTGTGGACTGGTTATGTTGTGTTCTCTGTTCTGAACGTTGTGGACTGGTGATATTGTGTTCTCTGTTCTGAACGTTGTGGACTGGTGATATTGTGTTCTCTGTTCTGAACGTTGTGGACTGGTTATGTTGTGTTCTCTGTTCTGAACGTTGTGGACTGGTTATGTTGTGTTCTCTGTTCTGAACGTTGTGGACTGGTTATGTTGTGTTCACTGTTCTGAACGTTGTGGACTGGTGATATTGTGTTCTCTGTTGTGAAAGTTGTGGACTGGTGATATTGTGTTCTCTGTTCTGAAAGTTGTGGACTGGTTATGTTGTGTTCTCTGTTCTGAACGTTGCGGACTGGTGATATTGTGTTCTCTGTTCTGAACGTTGTGGACTGGTTATGTTGTGTTCTCTGTTCTGAACGTTGAGGACTGGTGATATTGTGTTCTCTGTTCTGAACGTTGTAGACTGGTTATGTTGTGTTCTGTGTTCTGAACGTTGTGGACTGGTTATGTTGTGTTCTCTGTTCTGAACGTTGTGGACTGGTTATGTTGTGTTCTCTGTTCTGAACGTTGTAGACTGGTTATGTTGTGTTCTCTGTTCTGAACGTTGTGGACTGGTTATGTTGTGTTCTCTGTTCTGAACGTTGTGGACTGGTTATGTTGTGTTCTCTGTTCTGAACGTTGTGGACTGGTTATGTTGTGTTCTCTGTTCTGAATGTTGTGGACTGGTGATATTGTGTTCTCTGTTCTGAACGTTGTGGACTGGTTATGTTGTGTTCTCTGTTCTGAACGTTGTGTACTGGTTATGTTGTGTTCTCTGTTCTGAACGTTGTGGACTGGTTATGTTGTGTTCTCTGTTCTGAACGTTGCAGACTGGTGATATTGTGTTCTCTGTTCTGAACGTTGCAGACTGGTGATATTGTGTTCTCTGTTCTGAACGTTGTGGACTGGTGATATTGTGTTCTCTGTTCTGAACGTTGTGGACTGGTTATGTTGTGTTCTCTGTTCTGAACGTTGTGGACTGGTTATATTGTGTTCTCTGTTCTGAACGTTGTGGACTGGTCATGTTGTGTTCTCTGTTCTGAACGTTGTGGACTGGTTATGTTGTGTTGTCTGTTCTGAACGTTGTGGACTGGTTATGTTGTGTTCTCTGTTCTGAACGTTGTGGACTGGTTATGTTGTGTTCTCTGTTCTGAACGTTGTGGACTGGTTATGTTATGTTCTCTGTTCTGAACGTTGTGGACTGGTTATGTTGTGTTCTCTGTTCTGAACGTTGTGGACTGGTTATGTTGTGTTCTCTGTTCTGAACGTTGTGGACTGGTTATATTGTGTTCTCTGTTCTGAACGTTGTGGACTGGTTATGTTGTGTTCTCTGTTCTGAACGTTGCGGAGTGGTTATGTTGTGTTCTCTGTTCTGAACGTTGCGGACTGGTTATGTTGTGTTCTCTGTTCTGAACGTTGTGGACTGGTTATGTTGTGTTCTCTGTTCTGAACGTTGTGGACTGGTTATGTTGTGTTCTCTGTTCTGAACGTTGTGGACTGGTTATGTTGTGTTCTCTGTTCTGAACGTTGTGGACTGGTTATGTTGTGTTCTCTGTTCTGAACGTTGTGGACTGGTTATGTTGTGTTCTGTGTTCTGAACGTTCTGGACTGGTGATATTGTGTTCTCTGTTCTGAACGTTGTGGACTGGTGATATTGTGTTCTCTGTTCTGAACGTTGTGGACTGGTTATGTTGTGTTCTCTGTTCTGAACGTTGTGGACTGGTTATGTTGTGTTCTCTGTTCTGAACGTTGTGGACTGGTTATGTTGTGTTCACTGTTCTGAACGTTGTAGACACGTTATGTTGTGTTCACTGTTCTGAACGTTGTAGACACGTTATGTTGTGTTCTCTGTTCTGAACGTTGTAGACTGGTTTTGTTGTGTTCTCTGTTCTGAACGTTGTGGGCTGGTTATGTTGTGTTCTGAGTTCTGAACGTTGCGGACTGGTTATGTTGGCACAAGAATGCGCTGTGAGACTCCCACAATATACTTTTGTCTGTTGTACCCCCCCACTGTTTCCATCCTCTCTATTGTACTCCCCCCCCCAACTGGTTCCATCCTATCTCTTGTAACCCACCATTCTTTCCATCCTGTCTATTGTACCCCCCCAGTAGTTCCATCCTGTCTATTGTACTCCCCCACTGGTTCCATCCCGTCTATGGTACTCCCCCCAGTGGTTACATCCTGTCTATTGTACCACCCCCACTGGTTCCATCCTGTCTATTGTAAACCCCCCACTGGTTCCATCTTGTCTATTGTAATCCCCCCACTGGTTCCATCCTGACTGTTGTACTCCCGCCTAACTGGTTCCATCCTGTCTATTTTAATCCCCCTCCCCCCGCCACTGGACCCATCCTGTCTATTGTAATCCCCCCCCCCACCTGCCACTAGTCCCATCCTGTCTATTGTACCCACCCACTGGTCCCATCCTGTCTATTGTACCACCCACACTGGTTCAATCCCGTCTATTGTACTCCACCCAGTGGTTACATCCTTTCTATTGTAAACCCCCACTGGTTCCATACAGTCTAATGTACTCCCCCCCCCCCACTGTTTCCATCCTGTTTATTGTAGTCCCGCCCAGTGGTTACATCCTGTCTATTGTAGCCTTCCCCCACTGGTTCAATCCTGTCTATTGTAATCCCCGCCCAACTGGTTCCATCCTGTCTACTGTACCCTCCCACAGTTTCCACCCTATCTATTGTACCCCCCCCCACTAGTTCCATCCTGTCTATTATAACCCCCACTAGTTCCATCCTGTCTATTGTAACCCCCACTGGTTCCATCCTGTCAATTGTAATCCCCCCCCACTGGTTACATCCTGCCTATTGTAACCCCCCCCACTGGTTCCATCCTGTCTATTGTACCCCCCCCAACTGTTTCCATCCTGTCTATTGTACCCCCCCCACTAGTTCCATCCTGTCTACTGTAGCCTCCCACCACTGGTTAAATCCTGTCTATTGTACCCCCCCCCACTGGTTCCATCCTGTCTATTGTACTCCCCCCCCACTAGTTCCATCCTGTCTACTGTAGCCTCCCCCCACTGGTTAAATCCTGTCTATTGTACCCCCCCCACTGGTTCCATCCTGTCTATTGTACTCCCCCCCCACTAGTTCCATCCTGTCTACTGTAGCCTCCCCCCACTGGTTAAATCCTGTCTATTGTACCCCCCCCCTCTGGTTCCATCCTGTCTATTGTAATCCCCCCCCCACTGGTTCCATCCTGTCTATTGTACTCCCCCCCCCCACTGTTTCCATCTTGTCTGTTGTACCCCCCCACTGTTTCCATCCTGTCAATTGTAATCCCCCCCCACTGGTTCCATCCTGTCTATTGTAATCCCCCCAACTGGTTCCATCCTGTCTATTGTACTCCCCCCCCACTGTTTCCATCTTGTCTGTTGTACCCCCCCACTGTTTCCATCCTGTCAATTGTAATCCCCCCCCACTGGTTCCATCCTGTCTGTTGTAATCCCCCCAACTGGTTCCATCCTGTTTATTGTACTCCCCCCCCCCCCACTGTATCCATCTTGTCTGTTGTACCCCCCCACTGGTTCCATCCTGTCTATTGTACCCCCCCCAACTGTTTCCATCCTGTCTATTGTACCCCCCCCACTAGTTCCATCCTGTCTACTGTAGCCTCCCACCACTGGTTAAATCCTGTCTATTGTACCCCCCCCACTGGTTCCATCCTGTCTATTGTACTCCCCCCCCACTAGTTCCATCCTGTCTACTGTAGCCTCCCCCCACTGGTTAAATCCTGTCTATTGTACCCCCCCCCCCACTGGTTCCATCCTGTCTATTGTACCCCCCCCCCCCACTAGTTCCATCCTGTCTACTGTAGCCTCCCCTCACTGGTTAAATCCTGTCTATTGTACCCCCCCCCCACTGGTTCCATCCTGTCTATTGTACCCCCCCCCACTGGTTCCATCCTGTCTATTGTACTCCCCCCCCCACTGTTTCCATCTTGTCTGTTGTACCCCCACACTGTTTCCATCCTGTCAATTGTAATCCCCCCCCCACTGGTTCCATCCTGTCTATTGTACTCCCCTCCTACTGGTTCCATCCTGTCTATCGTACCCCCCCCCCAGTGGTTACATCCTGTCTATTGTACTCCCCCCCAGTGGTTACATCCTGTGTATTGTAAACCCCCCCCCACTGGTTCCATCCCGTCTATTGTACTCCCCCCAGTGGTTACATCCTGTGTATTGTAAACCCCCCCCCCCACTGGTTCCATCCTGTCTATTGTACTCCCCCCCCACTGGTTCCATCCTGTCTATTTTAATCACTCTCCCCCCGCCACTGGATCCATCCTGTCTATTGTAATCCCCCCCCCACCTGCCACTAGTTCCATCCTGTCTATTGTACCCACCCACTGGTTCCATCCTGTCTATTGTAGCCCCCCCCCAATGGTTACATCCTGTCTATTGCAAACCCCCACTGGTTCCATCCTGTCTACTGTAGCCTCCACCCACTGGTTAAATCCTGTCTATTGTAATCCCCCCAACTGGTTCCATCCTGTCTATTGTACTCCCCCCCCACTGTTTCCATCTTGTCTGTTGTACCCCCCCACTGTTTCCATCCTGTCAATTGTAATCCCCCCCCACTGGTTCCATCCTGTCTATTGCACTCCCCTGTTACTGGTTCCATCCCGTCTATTGTACTCCCCCCAGTGGTTACATCCTGTCTATTGTAACCCCCCCCCCCACTGGTTCCATCCTGTCTATCTTAATCACCCTCCCCCCGCCACTGGACCCATCCTGTCTATCTATTGTACCCCCCCACTGGTTCCATCCTGTCTATTGTAGCCCCCCCCCAGTGGTTACATCCTGTCTATTGCAAACCCCCACTGGTTCCATACAGTTAATGTACTCCCCCCACCGACTGTTTCCATCCTACCTATTGTACTCCCCCCCCCGTTTCTATCCTGTCTATTGTACTCCCGCCCAACTGGTTCCATCCTGTCTATTGTACCCACCCCCACTAGTTCCATCCTGTCTATTGTAACCCCCACTGTTTCCATCCTGTATATTGTACTCAACCACTGGTTCCATCCTGTCTATTGTACCCCCCCCCCCCACTGGTTCCATCCTGTCTATTGTAACCCCCACTGGTTCCATCCTGCATATTGTACTCAACCACTGGTTCCATCCTGTCTATTGTACACCCCACCAACAGGTTCCATCCTGTCTACTGTACCCCCCCCACTGGTTCTATCCTGTGTATTGTACTCAACCACTGGTTCCATCCTGTCTATTGTACCCCCCCACTGGTTCCATCCTGTCTATTGTACCCCCCCAATAGTTCCATCCTGTCTACTGTAGCCTCCCCACACTGGTTAAATCCTGTCTATTGTACCCCCCCCCAACTGCTTCCATCCTGTCTATTGTACCCCCCCCCCACTAGTTCCATCCTGTCTACAGTAGCCTCCCCCCACTGGTTAAATCCTGTCCATTGTACCCCCCCCACTGGTTCCATCCTGTCTATTGTACCCCCCCCACTAGTTCCATCCTGTCTATTGTACCCCCCCCACTGGTTCCATCCTGTCTTTTGTACCCCCCCCACTGGTTCCATCCTGTCTATTGTACCCCCCCCACTAGTTCCATCCTGTCTATTGTACCCCCCCCACTGGTTCCATCCTGTCTATTGTACCCCCCCCCACTGGTTCCATCCTGTCTATTGTACTCCCCCCCCCACTGGTTCCATCCTGTCTATTGTAGGCCCCCCCAACTGGTTCCATCCTGTATATTGTAGCCCCCCCCAACTGGTTCCATCCTGTCTATTGTAGCCTCCCCCCACTGTTTCCATCCTGTCTATTGTACTCCCCCCCCACTGGTTCCATCCTGTCTACTGTACCCCCCCATTAGTTCCATCCTGTCTATTGTACCCCCCCCTCACTTGTTCCATCCTGTCTATTGTACTCCCCCCCCCCCACTGGTTCCATCCTGTCTATTGTACTCCCCCCCACTGCTGTCATCCTGTCTATTGTAGCCCCCCCAACTGGTTCCATCCTGTATATTGTAGCCCCCCCCAACTGGTTCCATCCTGTCTATTGTAGCCTCCCCCCACTGTTTCCATCCTGTCTATTGTACTCCCCCCCCACTGGTTCCATCCTGTCTACTGTACCCCCCCACTGGTTCCATCCTGTCTATTGTACCCCACCCTCACTTGTTCCATCCTGTCTATTGTACTCCCCCCCCCCACTGGTTCCATCCTGTCTACTGTACCCCCCCACTGGTTCCATCCTGTCTATTGTAGCCCCCCCAACTGGTTCCATCCTGTATATTGTAGCCCCCCCCAACTGGTTCCATCCTGTCTATTGTAGCCTCCCCCCACTGGTTCCATCCTGTATATTGTACACCCCCCAGTGGTTCCATCCTGTCCATTGTACCCCACCCTCACTTGTTCCATCCTGTCTATTGTAGCCCCCCCCCCCCCCACTGGTTCCATCCTGTCTATTGTACTCCCCCCAGTGGTTACATCCTGTCTATTGTAAACCCCCACTGGTTCCATACAGTCTAATGTAATCCCCCCTCCCACCGCCACTGGTTCCATCCTGTCTATGGTACCCCCCCCCACTCGTCCCATCCAGTCTATTGTAATCCCCCCCACTGGTCCCATCCTGTCTATTGTAGCCTCCCCATACTGGTTCAATCCTGTCTATTGTACCCATCACGGTTTCAATCCTGTCAATTGTACCCCCCCAATGGTTCCATCCTGTCTATTGTACCCCACACTGGTTCCATCCTGTCAATTGTACCCCCCCAATGGTTCCATCCTGTCTATTGTACCCCACACTGGTTCCATCCTGTCTATTGTAGCCCCCACTGGTTCCATCCTGTCTGTTTTACCCCCCCACTGGCTCCATCCGGTCTATTGTAGCCCACCACTTGTTCCACCCTGTCTATTGTAGCCCCCACTGGTTCCATCCTGTCTGTTTTACCCCCCCACTGGTTCCATCCTGCCTGTTGTAGCCCACCACTTGTTCCATCCTGGCTATTGTAGCCCCCACTGGTTCCATCCTGTCTATTGTACTCCCCTCTTACTGGTTCCATCCTGTCTATCGTACCCCCCCATTAGTTCCATCCTGTCTATTGTACCACCCCCACTGGTTCCATCCTGTCTATTGTACTCCCCCCCCCATTGGTCCCATTCTGTCTATTGTACTCCCCCCCCCACTGGTTCCATCCTGTCTATTGTACCCCTCTCTGGTTCCATCCTGTCTATCGTACCCCCCCACTAGTTCCATCCTGTCTATTGTACCACCCCCACTGGTTCCATCCCGTCTATTGTACTCCCCCCAGTGGTTACATCCTGTCTATTGTAAACCCCCACTGGTTCCATAGTATCTAATGTACTCCCCCCGACTGGTTCCATCCTGTCTATTGTAGCCCCCACTGGTTCCATCCTGTCTGTTTTACCCCCCCACTGGCTCCATCCGGTCTATTGTAGCCCACCACTTGTTCCACCCTGTCTATTGTAGCCCCCACTGGTTCCATCCTGTCTGTTTTACCCCCCCACTGGTTCCATCCTGCCTGTTGTAGCCCACCACTTGTTCCATCCTGTATATTGTAGCCTCCCCACACTGGTTCAATCCTGTCTATTGTACGCCCCCCACTGTTTCCATCTTGTCTATTGTACCCCCCCACTGTTTCCATCCTGTCAATTGTAATCCCCCCCCCACTGGCACCAACCTGTCTATTGTACTCCCCCCCCCCCCACTGGTTCCATCCTGTCTATTGTACTCCCCTCTTACTGGTTCCATCCTGTCTATCGTACCCCCCCCAGTGGTTACATTCTGTCTATTGTACCACCCCCACTGGTTCCATCCCGTCTATTGTACTCCCCCCAGTGGTTACATCCTGTGTATTGTAAACCCCCCCCCCCACTGGTTCCATCCTGTCTATTGTACTCCCCCCCCCACTGGTTCCATCCTGTCTATTGTACTCCCCCCCCACTGGTTCCATCCTGTCTATTTTAATCACCCTCCCCCCGCCACTGGACCCATCCTGTCTATTGTAATCCCCCCCCCACCTGCCACGTTCCATCCTGTCTATTGTAGCCCCCCCCCCCAGTGGTTACATCCTGTCTATTGCAAACCCCCACTGGTTCCATCCTGTCTACTGTAGCCTCCCCCCACTGGTTAAATCCTGTCTATTGTACCCCCCCCCCCACTGGTTCCATCCTGTCTATTGTAATCCCCCCAACTGGTTCCATCCTGTCTATTATACTCCCCCCCCACTGTTTCCATCTTGTCTGTTGTACCCCCCCACTGTTTCCATCCTGTCAATTGTAATCCCCCCCCACTGGTTCCATCCTGTCTATTGTACTCCCCTCTTACTGGTTCCATCCCGTCTATTGTATTCCCCCCACCAGTGGTTCCATCCTGTCTATTGTAATCCCCACTGGTTCCATCCTGTATATTGTACTCCCCCCACCCACAGGTTCCATCCTGTGTATTGTAATCCCCACTGGTACAATCCTGTCTATTGTACTCCCCCGACTGGTTCCATCCTATCTATTCTACCCCCCACTCGCCCCATCCAGTCTATTGTACCCCCTCCACTGGTTCCATCCTGTCTATTGTAATCCCCCCCACTGGTTCCATCCTGTCTATTGTACCCCCCACTGTTTCTATCCTGTCTATTTTAACCCACCACTGGCTCCATCCTGTCTATTGTACCCCCCACCACTGCTTCCATTCTGTCTGTTCTACCCCACAACTGGCTCCATCCAGTCTATTGTACCCCCCCACTGCTTCCATTCTGTCTGTTCTATCCCACCACTGGTTGCATCCTGTCTATTGTAATCCCCCCACTGGTTCGATCCTGTCTATTGTAACCCCACCACTGGTTCCATCCTGTCCATTGTAGACCCCCCACTGGTTCCATCCTGTCTATTGTATTCCCCCCCACACCCCTGGTTCCATCCTGTCTATTGTAGCCCCCACCACCACTGGTTCCATCCTGTCTATTGTAATCCCCCCCACTGGTTCCATCCTGTCTATTGTACCCCACCACTGGTTCCATCCTGTCCATTGTAGACCCCCCACTGGTTCCATCCTGTCTATTGTACCCCACCAGTGGTTCCATCCTGTCTATTGTAATCCCCCCCCACTGGTTCCATCCTGTCTATTGTAGCCTCCCCCAATAGTTCCATCCTGTCCATTGTACCCCCCCACTGGTTCCATCCTGTCTACTGTACCTCCCCACTGGTTCCATCCTGTCTATTGTACCCTCACCACTGGTTCCATACTGTCTATTGTATTCCCCCCTCACCACTGGTTCCATCCCGTCTATTGTATTTCCCCCCCCCACCACTGGTTCCATCCTGTCTATTGTAGCCTCCCCCACTGGTTCCATCCTGTCCATTGTACTCCCCCCACTGGTTCCATCCTGTCTATTGTAGCCCCCCTCCCCCACTGGTTCCATCCTGTCTATTGTACCCCCACCACTGGTTCCATACTGTCTATTGTAGCCCCCCCCACCACTGGTTCCATCCCGTCTATTGTATTCCCCCCCCCACTGGTTCGATCCTGTCTATTGTATTCCCCCCCCCACTGGTTCGATCCTGTCTATTGTAACCCCCCCCATTGGTTCCATCCTGTCTATTGTATTCCCTCCCCCACCACTGGTTCCGTCCTGTTCATTGTAGCCCCCCCACTGGTTCAATCCTCTCTATTGTACCCCCCCCACTGGTTCCATCCAGTCCATTGGTACTCCCCCCCACTGCTGTCATCCTGTCTATTGTAGCCTCCCCCGACTGGTTCTATCCTGTCTATTGTAATCCCCCCCCCACTGGTTCCATCCTGTCTATTGTACCCCCCCCACTCGTTCCATCCTGTCTATTGTACCCACCCCCACTGTTTCCATCCTGTCTATTGTACCCCCCCACTCGTTCCACCCTGTCTATTCCCCCCCCCCTGGCTCCATCCTGTCTGTTGTACCCCCCACTGCTTCTATTCGGTCTGTTCTACCCCACAACTGGCTTCATCCTGTCTATTGTACCCCACACTGTTTCCAACCTGTCCATTGTACCCCCGCACACTGGTTCCATCCTGTCTATTGTACCCCCCCACACTGGTTCCATCCTGTCTATTGTACCCCCCCACTGGTTCAATCCTGTCTGTGGTACCCCCCCCCACTGGTTCCATCCTGTCTATTTTGTTCCCCCCACTGGTTCCATCCTGTCTATTGTATTTCCACCCCCCCACCACTGGTTCCATCCTGTCTATTGTATTCCCCCCCCCCACTGGTTCCATCCTATCTATTGTATTCCCTCCACCACTGGTTCCATCCTGTCTATTGTAATCCCCCCCCCCACTAGTTCAATCCTGTCTAAGTACCCCCACCACTGGTTCCATACTGTCTATTGTATTCCCCCCCCCCACCACTGGTTCCATCCTGTCTATTGTAATCCCCCCCCCACTGGTTCGATCCTGTCTATTGTACTCCCCCCACTGGTTCGATCCTGTCTATTGTAGCCTCCCCAAAGATTCCATCCTGTCTATTGTAAACCCCACTAGTTCCATCCTATATATTGTACTCCCCCCACCCACAGGTTCCAACCTGTGTATTGTAATCCCCACTGGTACAATCCTGTCTATTGTACTCCCCCGACTGGTTCCATCCTATCTATTCTACCCCCCACTCGTCCCATCCAGTCTATTGTACCCCCTCCACTGGTTCCATCCTGTCTATTGTAATCCCCCCCACTGGTTCCATCCTGTCTATTGTACCCCCCACTGTTTCTATCCTGTCTATTTTAACCCACCACTGGCTCCATCCTGTCTATTGTACCCCCCACCACTGCTTCCATTCTGTCTGTTCTACCCCACAACTGGCTCCATCCAGTCTATTGTACCCCCCCACTGCTTCCATTCTGTCTGTTCTACCCCACCACTGGTTGCATCCTGTCTATTGTAATCCCCCCCACTGGTTCGATCCTGTCTATTGTAACCCCCCCCACTAGTTCCATCCTGTCTATTGTATTCCCCCCCACACCCCTGGTTCCATCCTGTCTATTGTAGCCCCCACCACCACTGGTTCCATCCTGTCTATTGTAATCCCCCCCAATGGTTCCATCCTGTCTATTGTACCCCACCACTGGTTCCATCCTGTCCATTGTAGACCCCCCCCACTGGTTCCATCCTGTCTATTGTACTCCCCTCACTGGTTCCATCCTGTCTATTGTACCCCACCAGTGGTTCCATCCTGTCTATTGTAATCCCCCCCCCCACTGGTTCCATCCTGTCTATTGTAGCCTCCCCCAATGGTTCCATCCTGTCCATTGTACCTCCCCACTTGTTCCATCCTGTCTATTGTACCCCCACCACTGGTTCCATCCCGTCTATTGTATTCCCCCCCCCACCACTGGTTCCATCCTGTCTATTGTAGCCTCCCCCACTGGTTCCATCCTGTCCATTGTAGCCCCCACACTGGTTCAATCCTGTCTATTGTAGCCCCCCTCCCCCACTGGTTCCATCCTGTCTATTGTACCCCCACCACTGGTTCCATACTGTCTATTGTATTCCCCCCCACCACTGGTTCCATCCCGTCTATTGTATTCCCCCCCCCCCCACTGGTTCGATCCTGTCTATTGTATTCCCTCCCCCACCACTGGTTCCATCCTGTCCATTGTAGCCCCCCCACTGGTTCAATCCTGTCTATTGTAATCCCCCCCAGTGGTCCCTTCCTGTCTATTGTAGCCTCCCCCGACTTGTTCAATCCTGTCTATTGTACACCCCCCACTGGTTGCATCCTGACTATTGTACCCACCCCCACTAGTTCCATCCTGTCTATTGTAATCCCCCCCCCCACTGGTTCCATCCTGTCTATTATAGCCTCCCCCCACTGGTTCAATCCTCTCTATTGTACCCCCCCCCACTGGTTCCATCCAGTCCATTGGTACTCCCCCCCCCACTGGTTCCATCCTGTCTATTGTAGCCTCCCCCGACTGGTTCTATCCTGTGTATTGTACCCCCCCCACCGGTTCCATCCTGTCTATTGTACCCCCCCTCTGGCTCCATCCTGTCTGTTGTACCCCCCCCACTGCTTCCATTCGGTCTGTTTTACCCCACAACTGGCTTCATCCTGTCTTTTGTGCCCCACACTGTTTCCAACCTGTCTATTGTACCCCCCCCACTGGTTACATCCTGTCTATTGTACCCCCCCACTGGTTCCATCCTGTATATATTGTATTCCCGCCCCCACCCCTGGTTCCATCCTGTCCATTGTAGCCCCCCCCACTGGTTCAATCCTGTCTATTGTAATCCCCCCCAGTGGTCTCTTCCTGTCTATTGTAGCCTCCCCCCACTTGTTCAATCCTGTCTATTGTACCCCCCCCCACTGGTTGCATCCTGTCTATTGTACCCCCCCACTGGTTCCATCCTGTATATATTGTATTCCCGCCCCCACCCCTGGTTCCATCCTGTCCATTGTAGCCCCCCCCACTGGTTCAATCCTGTCTATTGTAATCCCCCCCAGTGGTCTCTTCCTGTCTATTGTAGCCTCCCCCCACTTGTTCAATCCTGTCTATTGTACACCCCCCCCACTGGTTGCATCCTGTCTATTGTACCCACCCCCACTAGTTCCATCCTGTCTATTGTAATCCCCCCCCACTGGTTCCATCCTGTCTATTGTAGCCTCCCCCCACTGGTTCAATCCTCTCTATTGTACCCCCCCCACTGGTTCCATCCAGTCCATTGGTACTCCCCACCACTGCTGTCATCCTGTCTATTGTAGCCTCCCCCGACTGGTTCTATCCTGTCTATTGTAATCCCCCCCCCACTGGTTCCATCCTGTCTATTGTAATCCCCCCCACTGGTTCCATCCTATTTATTCCCCCCCACCACTGGATCCATCCTGACTATTGTAGTCCCCCCACTGGTTTCATCCTGTCTATTGTACCCCCCCACTGGTTCCACCCTGTCTATTGTACTCCCCGGACTGGTTCCATCCTATCTATTCTACCCCCTACTCGTTCCATCCAGTCTATTGTACCCC
>NC_082715.1:155132669-155207773 GCF_030144855.1 Hypanus sabinus | reverse complement strand
GGAAGTCTGGAATCCAGTTGCAGAGGGAGGTGTTCAGGCCCAGTAGGCTCAGCTTTCCAATCAGTTTCTGAGGAGGGTGAGGGAGTGGGGAGGGGGACGAACTGGGGAGGGTGAGGGAGAGGGGAGGGGGACGTACCCGGGAGGGTGAAGGAGAGGGGAGGGGGACGAACTGGGGAGGGTGAGGGAGAGGGGAGGGGGACGTACTGGGGAGGGTGAGGGAGAGGGGAGGGGGATGTACCGGGGAGGGTGAGGGAGAGGGGAGGGGGACGTACCGGGGAGGGTGAGGGAGAGGGGAGGGGGACGTACCGGGGAGGGGGACGTACTGGGGAGGAGGAGGGAGAGGGGAGGGGGACGTACCGGGGAGGGTGAGGGAGAGGGGAGGGGGACGTACCGGGGAGGGTGAGGGAGAGGGGAGGGGGATGTACTGGGGAGGGTGAGGGAGAGGGGAGGGGGACGTACCGGGGTGAAGGAGAGGGGAGGGGGATGTACCGGGGAGGGTGAGGGAGAGGGGAGGGGGATGTACCGGGGAGGGTGAGGGAGAGGGGAGGGGGACGTACCGGGGAGGGTGAGGGAGAGGGGAGGGGGACGTACCGGGGAGGGGGACGTACTGGGGAGGAGGAGGGAGAGGGGAGGGGGATGTACCGGGGAGGGTGAGGGAGAGGGGAGGGGGACGTACCGGGGAGGGTGAGGGAGAGGGGAGGGGGACGTACCGGGGAGGGGGACGTACTGGGGAGGAGGAGGGAGAGGGGAGGGGGACGTACCGGGGAGGGTGAGGGAGAGGGGAGGGGGACGTACCGGGGAGGGTGAGGGAGAGGGGAGGGGGATGTACTGGGGAGGGTGAGGGAGAGGGGAGGGGGACGTACTGGAGAGGGTGAGGGAGAGGGGAGGGGGACGTACCGGGGTGAAGGAGAGGGGAGGGGGATGTACCGGGGAGGGTGAGGGAGAGGGGAGGGGGACGTACTGGGGAGGGTGAGGGAGAGGGGAGGGGGACGTACCGGGGGGGGTGAGGGAGAGGGGAGGGGGATGTACTGGGGAGGGTGAGGGAGAGGGGAGGGGGACGTACTGGGGAGGGTGAGGGAGAGGGGAGGGGGATGTACCGGGGAGGGTGAGGGAGAGGAGAGGGGGACGTACTGGGGAGGGTGAGGGAGAGGGGAGGGGGACGTACCCGGGAGGGTGAAGGAGAGGGGAGGGGGACGTACCGGGGAGGGTGAGGGAGAGGGGAGGGGGACGTACCGGGGAGGGGGACGTACCGGGGGGGGGTGAGGGAGAGGGGAGGGGGACGTACTGGGGAGGGTGAGGGAGAGGGGAGGGGGACGTACTGGGGAGGGTGAGGGAGAGGGGAGGGGGACGTACCGGGGAGGGTGAGGGAGAGGGGAGGGGGACGTACCGGGGAGGGTGAGGGAGAGGGGAGGGGGACGTACCGGGGAGGGGGACGTACTGGGGAGGGGGACGTACTGGGGAGGGTGAGGGGGGAGGGAAGTAGCAAGGAGTGGAGGAGGGGAGAAAGTTCAAGTCCCCCATGATAACTGCTGTTCCATTCCTCAGATATTTCTGTTTATTGCCTGTGCCACTGAAATGTTATTATTTGGTGGCCGATAGACAAATCCCAACAGTGATTTCTTCCCTTTACTATTCCTAACCTCTGCCCAGATCAATTCAACATTCTGCTCCTTAGACCTTATATCGTCACTCATTATAGTCCTTGGCCTATTGCCAAGAATTTGGAGGCCAATTCTCTGGATGCTTTCAAGAAGGAGCTAGATAGGTATCTTATGGATAGGGGAATCAAGGGATATGGGGACAAGGCAGGAACCGGGTATTGATAGTAGATGATCAGCCATGATCTCAAAATGGCGGTGCAGGCTCGAAGGGCCGAATGGTCTACTTCTGCACCTATTGTCTATACGTGTCTATACTCTGTCTATACGTGATTGCCTGGCTCGGCACATCACAAGCACCATCAATGACACTGCTATTGTTTGTAGAATTTCAGATGGTGATGAGGATGTGTACAGATATGAGAGAGATCAGTTGGTTGAGTGGCATCAAAACCACAGCCTCGCACTCAAGACCAAGGGACTGAGTGTGGATTCAGGAAGGCGAAGTTCAGGGAACATTGAGGACCAACAGGAGAAAACCTACATCTGCTGGAAGTCCAGGCAACACGGGAGAATTGCTGGAGGAACTCGGCAGGCTGGGCAGCGTCTATGGAAGAGAAAACAGTCCACGTTTCGGGTTGAGACCCATCATCACAGCTAAAGAGAAGGAGATGAGAAGTCAGAGTAGGAACATGGAGGGAGGGAGGCGAGGAAGAACAACAGGGTAGTAGGTGATAGGTGACACATGGAGTGGTGAGGGGGGCATTACCCAAAATTCGAGAAATCGATGTCATGTCGTCAGGTTGGAGGCCACCCAGACAGAATACAAGCTGTTGTTCCTCCAACCGGAGTGTGGCCTCATCGTGGCAGTAGAGGAGGCCGCGGACTGACATATGGGAAGGGAAGTGGAATTGAAATGGGTGGCCACAGGGAGATCTGGCTTTTCCTGGCTGACGGGTGCTCGGTGAAGCAGTCTCCCTGACGTACAGGAGGCCGCACCTCGTTGAGGGATCAGAAGTGGAGAGGGTGAGCAGTTTCAATTTCCTGGCTGTCAACGTCTCTGAAGATCGATCCTGGGCCCAACATAATAACGCAATTACAAAGTAGGCACAACAGTGGCTATATTTCATCCGGACTTTGAGGAGACTCGACTCTCACAAATTTCTACAGTCTGGTACGGAGGGGCCACTGCAGAGGGTTATAAAAAGCTGCAGAATGTTGCAAACACAGCCAGCTCCATCATGGATACCAGAATTGAGTACATTTCAACTGGCAATGCCTCAGAAAAAAACAGCGACTATCATTTAAGATTCCCATAAACCTGGTCATGCCCTCGCCTCAGTACTGCCATCTAGGAAGGGGTACAGGAGCCTGAAGACACACACTCAATGTTTTAAGAACAGATTATTCTCTACTGCCATCAGATTTCTGAATGAATAATGAATCCATGCACACTACCTCACTTTTTTTGCTCTGCTTACTGAAATTAATGTACATATTTAGTGTATTTATATTTATTCCAGTCATAGTTTTGATCATTATGTGTTGTAATGTTCTGCAGCTGCAAAACAACAAATTTCGCATCTCAACAACACACACAAAATGTTGGTGGAACACAACAGGCCAGGCAGCATCTATAAGGACGTTTCGGGCAGTCGACAGTGCTTCTCCTTATAGATGCTGCCTGACCTGCTGTGTTCCACCAGCATTTTGTGTGTGTTGTTTGAATTTCCAGCATCTGCAGATTTCCTCGTGTTTGCTCTTTAAATTTCACATCTTATGCCAGTGATATTAAACCTCATTCAGACTGCGACGGACCCTCGGCCTTGTTTAACGGGCTTGTGATTACTAGTTTAATAACTTCAGCACAACGTAGTGGGTCTGCTCCTCTGCTGTGCATCTCTGTTCTCATGTACGTCTCTAATATTCAAAAGCTCTTGCAACAATGGTCAATTTACCTTTCATTGTTGTTTTACATGGTCATTAACTTGCAGAAATTTACATCCAAGTCGTCCATGTTCCTCCAGACCCCATAGCTTCCAGTCTCTTCCATTTACAATCGGCTCTGCCGTGCTGCTGTGAACGGTATAAAGGCGATTGGGGCCTGAGTCCAGCCCTCAGTCTCCAGGATGTAGGATGGTGGTCACTCACTGCTTGTTCCTTCTTCCAGTCAATAAAAGCCGATATCTCGCCTCATGTCTCAGAGTTATTGATGGTGCATCAATTTTATTGACTGGAAGTTTAAACCATGGACAGCATTTTACGTCCGGAAAAATTAGACGTTGATCCGCAAAACTCCGAAGCAGCCCTTGCCTTTGAACTCTGGCTTGCATGCTTCCAATCATACTTGGAACAGATTCCAGTGACTGAGCCTGCCACGGAGTACAAAATATTACTATCCAGAGTAAGTCCGAAAGTATTCTCCCTTATCAGGGACCCACCGACCTACCAAGGGGCACTGGACGCCCTCACAGTACCTGCGGCCGGTGAACACCGTCTATGCAAGACATCGCTTAGCGTCGCGGCGACAGCGAGCGGGCAGTTTCTCCGAGCCCTACAGACACTTGTCCGAACTTGCGACTGCAAAGGTCTGACGGCGGAGCAGCATTCGGAGCTGCTGGTACGAGACGCCTTCGTTACGGGGATCAGGTCAGTGTGTGTGCGCCAGCGGCTGCTGGAAAATGCCGATCTTACCTTACGCTCAGCGATCGAGACGGCCGACACGCTGGAGACTGCTCTGCACAACACTGACGCTGTCCAGCCGTGCGATCCCCCGCCGGTTCCGTGGACACCTCAGACCCCGCCAGTTCCCGTGAGTGAATTCACCAACGCCGCTGCCAGTAGCGAGTCCATGAACTCCCCGAACCCGACCACAGCTGCTGCCAGTCGCAAGTCCGCGCAGTGTTACTTCTGCGGACTCAAAAAGCACCCCCAAAAACGCTGCCCGGCCCGAGAAGCGACCTGCTCCAGCTGTGGGCCATTTCGCCAAGGTCTGTAAGTCTAAACCACGAGCGGGGTTGGGCAGCGCCTCGTGCGAGGCATGGGGGCGGCCATCTTGCCTGCCTGCCTCGTGTGAGGCATGGGGGCCGCCATCTTGCCTGCCCGCCTCGTGCTAAGCATGGGGGCGGCCATCTTTGTCGGCGCCACCTCGCCCCGCCTCCGACCCACCGGTGCTTACCGGGCACCAAGACGGCAATTCAACTCTGGCCTCCGTAACTTTCGACCAAAGAGCCCCACACCAGCTTGCAAGGTCAATGATGGACATCCTGGTGGAGGGGCACAGGACTAGCTGCCTGTTTGACACGGGTAGCACTGAGAGTTTTATTCACCAGGACACGGTGCAACACTGCGGACTCGTGACACGGCCGGTAAGCCAGAGAGTCACCATGGCTTCTGGGTCACATTCCACAGACATCCGGGTGGGTTGTGTAGCGACATTGGTGGTGCAGGGCACAGAATATCGGGACTTTGTGCTACTGGTCATGCCTCAACTGTGCGCGCCTGTGCTATTGGGGCTGGACTTCCAGAGTCACCGCGAAAGTGTGTCTATGGCATATGACGGGCCCCTCCCACCACTCACTGTCAGAAATCCTCAGTTTTGTGGGACATCGTCATATACCCCGCCACTGACAACACTCACACACACCGACCCACACATCCCACCCTACACCATGCCGACAGCTGCACTACTGACACCACTTTCAGCCTCTCCACCTCCAGCCTCTCCAATAGTGTCTGTAACCCTATCCTTGGACAAGCAAATTCAGTGTCTATAAGCCTATCCTTGGACAACCAAATTCAGTGTCTATAAGCCTCTCCACCTCCAGCCTCTCCAATAGTGTCTGTAAACCTATCCTTGGACAACCAAATTCAGTGTCTATAACCCTATCCTTGGACAACCAAATTCAGTGTCTGTAACCCTATCCTTGGACAACCAAATTGAGTCTATAAACCTATCCTTGGACAACCAAATTCAGTGTCTGTAAACCTATCCTTGGACAACCAAATTCAGTGTCTATAACCCTATCCTTGGACAACCAAATTCAGTGTCTGTAACCCTATCCTTGGACAACCAAATTCCGTGTCTGTAACCCTATCCTTGGACAACCAAATTGAGTCTATAAACCTATCCTTGGACAACCAAATTCAGTGTCTGTAAACCTATCCTTGGACAAGCAAATTCAGTGTCTATAACCCTATCCTTGGACAAGCAAATTCAGTGTCTACAAACCTATCCTTGGACAAGCAAATTCAGTGTCTATAACCCTATCCTTGGACAAGCAAATTCAGTGTCTGTAACCCTATCCTTGGACAAGCAAATTCAGTGTCTATAAACCTATCCTTGGACAACCAAATTCAGTGTCTACATACCTATCCTTGGACAAGCAAATTCAGTGTCTACAAACCTATCCTTGGACAAGCAAATTCAGTGTCTATAACCCTATCCTTGGACAAGCAAATTCAGTGTCTATAAGCCTATCCTTGGACAACCAAATTCAGTGTCTAGAAGCCTATCCTTGGACAACCAAATTCAGTGTCTAGAAGCCTATCCTTGGACAACCAAATTCAGTGTCTATAAGCCTATCCTAAGACAACCAAATTCAGTGTCTACAAACCTATCCTTGGACAACCAAGTTCAGTGTCTATAAGCCTATCCTTGGACAACCAAATTCAGTGTCTGTAACCCTATCCTTGGACAACCAAATTCAGTCTATAAACCTATCCTTGGACAACCAAATTCAGTTGCTATCACCCTATCGTTGGACAACCAAATTTTGTGTCTGTGAACCTATCCTTGGACAACCAAATTCAGTTGCTATCACCCTATCGTTGGACAACCAAATTTTGTGTCTGTGAACCTATCCTTGGACAACCAAATTCAGTGTCTATAAACCTATCCTTGGACAACCAAATTCAGTGTCTGTAACCCTATCCTTGGACAACCAAATTCAGTGTCTGTAACCCTATCCTTGGACAACCAAATTCAGTCTATAAACCTATCCTTGGACAACCAAATTCAGTTGCTATAACCCTATCGTTGGACAACCAAATTCAGTGTCTGTAAACCTATCCTTGGACAAGTAAATTCAGTGTCTATAAACCTATCCTTGGACTACCAAATTCAGTGTCTGTAACCCTATCCTTGGACAACCAAGTTCAGTGTCTGTAAACCTATCCTTGGACAACCAAATTCAGTGTCTGTAACCCTATCCTTGGACAACCAAATTCAGTGTCAATAACCCTATCCTTGGACAACCTAGTTCAGTGTCTGTAACCCTATCCTTGGACAACCAAGTTCAGTGTCTGTAACCCTATCCTTGGACAACCAAGTTCAGTGTCAATAAACCTATCCTTGGACAACCAAATTCAGTGTCTGTAAACCTATCCTTGGACAACCAAATTCAGTGTCTATAACCCTATCCTTGGACAACCAAGTTCAGTGTCTGTAACCCTATCCTTGGACAACCAAATTCAGTGTCTATAAACCTATCCTTGGACAACCAAATTCAGTGTCTGTAACCCTATCCTTGGACAACCAAATTCAGTGTCTATAAACCTGTCCTTGGACAACCAAATTCGGTGTCAAGAAACCTATCCTTGGACAACCAAATTCAGTGTCTATAACCCTATCCTTGGACAACCAAGTTCAGTGTCTGTAACCCTATCCTTGGACAACCAAATTCAGTGTCTATAAACCTGTCCTTGGACAACCAAATTCGGTGTCAAGAAACCTATCCTTGGGCAACCAAATTCAGTGTCTACAAACCTATCCTTGGACAAGCAAATTCAGTGTCTACAAACCTATCCTTGGACAACCAAATTCAGTGTGTACAAACCTATCCTTGGACAACCAAATTCAGTGTCTACAAACCTATCCTTGGACAACCAAATTCAGTGTCTACAAACCTATCCTTGGACAAGCAAATTCAGTGCCTACAAACCTATCCTTGGACAACCAAATTCAGTGTCTACAAACCTATCCTTGGACAACCAAATTCAGTGTCTACAAACCTATCCTTGGACAACCAAATTCAGTGTCTACAAACCTATCCTTGGACAAGCAAATTCAGTGTCTGTAAACCTATCCTTGGACAACCAAATTCAGTGTCTACAAACCTATCCTTGGACAACCAAATTCAGTGTCTATACACCTATCCTTGGACAACCATGTTCAGCATCTATAAACCTATCGATTTTTATGCCATCTGCAAACTTACTAATTAGCCCACCATCATTTTTAATCTAGTAATGTTACAAAGAACAAAGATCCCTTGTGATGTACAACCTGCTATAGATATCCACACAGCCTCCTCTGCCTCCTGTCAGTCGGTAATATTAGATCCAATTACCCATTACCCTCAAGTCCTCTAAGTGCAGGCCTCTGGGTCTGAGGGTTTCTCTGCCTTTAGCCTTGTGAGCTTTTCTTAATATTCATCACATATGATTGAGGTTTGTTCAAGTTCCTCCTTGGTATTCAAAATTACTCTGGGGATACTTTTAGTGTGTTCCATAGCGAAGTTAAAGGTGGTTTAACATTTATGTTATTTCTTTGCTTCCTGTTATAAAATCACAAGCGGTGGTTTCCGGTGACATCATCGTCGAGAATGGCAGCTTAAGTCACTAGCTGCTCCGGAAAAACGCGTATTAAGCTCCGTTAACCCGTCAAATATAATATTTTTTGAAAAATATTTGAACTGAAAAGAGGGGCAAGAATGGGGAGAAGAAATGGAAATTAAAAAAGCGACACTGCGGAGCCTGCGGCCGAGAGGAGTGCAGTGAGCGGCTCTCCGACCCGACCGCGTGCGAGCGAGGCGGCTGCTGGGCCTCGTTCAGTCGAATTGGCAAATGTCTTCAAAATCCTGAAAGAAATAATGGAGTTCCGGAAAGAAATAAAGCTCTGTGATATTAAGGCAGAGCTCGCCAGCGTTAATCAAAAAATAGCGGTGGCAGAGACTCGCATTGAGAAGGTGGAAGATCGCGTTCAAAACTTGGAACGGATACTGAATAAGACAATAAAAATATTAAATCACCAAGAAGGTAAACTGCTTGTCCTGGAGGAAGGATCACAGCAGAAAAATATCAGAATCTACAACATCCCCAAAGGAGCAGAGGGCTCGTCTATGACGGAGTTTGTCGGAAAGTTACTGCGGGACGCACTGGATCTTCCCCTGGCTATGGAGGTGGAAGTTGAAAGAGCCCACCGTGCGTTAGTCCCTAAACCTACCCGGGATAGAAAGCCAAGCTCAATAATAATTTAGCTTCTCAACAGGTAACAGGAGGAGGCCGAGAGAAACATATCAGGAAGAGACCGGGAGTTTCCCAAAGACAGTCCTCACCCCCTTCAGAAGAGCCATAAGGTTTAGCTAACTTTAAAAATGTTGAGAAGCTAAACAGAAGCAAAAATACACGGTGATATACCTATCTCGAGAAATACTTATTATAATGTGGATTTTATATTACTTAGTTGTTACTCTTTATTTACCCACTTACTCCTTTTTCACCACCAAAATGAGAATATATATGTCTGCATGTGTAATGCGTGTGTGTGTATGTGAGTGTATGTATATATATGTTTGTGTGTATTTATATATATATATATACAATGTACTGTGTATGTAATCAAAATGGCTTCTTTGGTTTGCTAGGGTGGGAATGCTTTTATGTCTGATAAGTGTTTTTTTCTCGCAGTTGTTTAGCTTTGAACTTGCTGACATGGGGATTGTATTCATTTGTTAACCAATGGGGAATGTTATTTTGTCTTGTGGGGCTGGGAGCTTGCGGGGTTTTCACGGTTTTTTCAGGGGAGGCGGGAAGGAGACGCCGAGGAAGGTGGACGTGCGCTGCACTGCTCGGTCGACCACCGGGGTGGTCCCAGGTGCGAAGACGTGGAGGTCGGAGGCAAGCGACGAGGGGTCGAATGGTTCGATGGTTGAGCTCCAACAATGTGCACTAAACTGACTGAACTTTGATAAGTTTGGTGCCTTTTGCTTTATTTTCTTTTCCTTCACATATATTGTATTGCATAGTACTCTTCTAGTTTTAGTAAAATCTTTAAAGTGTATTCCATAACGGTATCTGGTGTGAGTTTGATATTGTGTGTGTGTGCGCGGCATAAACTTCTCACAGCACCTGCGTGTACAGGAAGTGGGGTTGGTGAGTGGTTGGATCTCCTTTTCCCCTAGACACATACCAGCCTTTTGGGTAAGTGTTACATTTGTGGGGGCTCATCCGGGATTGGATAGTCAGACAGTGGAATCGCGCAGGCAGCAGTGCTGAGATGGACAGAGATAAGATTGTTAGCTGGTGCAAGTTGGAAGATGTACCGGTGCAGTATGCCTGCGTAGTGAGCGGAGTGGATTTTCGAGTTTGGGGAAATGCATTAGTGCGGAGGTTAAGTTTGGTAAAAGGTATTGGGCAGGTAGAATTGGTAGCTAGACGGTGTGGTAAAGAGGTAGAGTCTAGCTGGGTGTTGGTTCGTATGAGTGTTGACGTCATGACTTTGGAAATGCCGGCGATGGTCAGTGTTCCGGGGGAAGCGGGGCCGTGGGGGCTCCACACCCTCTCTGAGGGGGAGGATAATGAGACACCGGAGGAGGAGCTAGAGCTAGAGGCGGCCCACGGTGAGGTGCCCGTCACTAGTAAAGGGAGGGGGGAGGAGGGAGTCGTGACTAAGCCCCGCTCCCCAGGTAGGGTGGAAGCCTCGGAGCTGGCAGCCGCACTTAACTCCCTGGCAGGAGTGGCCGAGAGACCACGGCTGAAGCTGGGGGTGTTCTCCGGAGCCAAGCCTACTCCGGATGGGGAGGTGGACTATGAGACCTGGATCGAGCATACGTCTTTGATGTTAGAGGAGTGGCCAGGCTCGGAGGAGGAGAAGAGACGGCGATTGGTGGGAAGTTTGAGGGGTTCGTCAGCCAAAACCGTCCGGGAGTTGAAAGCTGAGAAGCCTGGGGCCTCAGTGGAGGAATGTATAGAAATTTTGGAGGGAGCGTTTGGGTTGTCAGGGGAACCCTGGCAGCTTTTAGCAGAGTTTCAACGCCTGGAACAATGGAGGGGATGCTCTCCGAGTACATATTTCGGATGGAGGGGATGCTCTCGGGGTTGCGGCGCCGGGGGGGGGGGGGGGGGGGGGGTAGTGAAGGAGACTGACGTGGCTAGCGTGAGGGTGGGTCAGATATTCAGTGGCTCTCTGGAGGAGAACAAGGTGACGTGGACTATCCAGCAGGCTTATAGGAAGCGCCCCCCCTCCATCGTTCAGGCAACTGATCAGAGAGGTGCAGGAGGAAGAGAGAGCGTTGGGGCGGAAAAGGGGCTCGGGACACCGAGAGCGATCCTCAGCGATACAGGAAGTGGTGGCTGAGTGGAGGACTGAAAACTCCAGGGGAGTAGGGACCCCCCCCTCTGGAGGGGAGGGACAGGGGAGATACCCACTCTCAGGGGCGACCAGTGCAGTGGGTTGGGAGCGGGGGCCGTCCTGGAAGAGGAGGGGCGGCAGGCAGCGTATGTTTTAACTGTGGGAAAGAGGGGCATTTCAGGCGGGACTGTGGAAGGCCGAGAGTGTGCTATAGCTGTGGAGAGGAGGGACACTTTAGGTGGGATTGTGAGAGACAAGGAGTCCCGCGGAGGGCAAGCCCCTCTGCGACTAAGAAGGGAGAGGTGTCGGGAAACTAAGGAGAGGCTCAGTGAGGGAATGGACTGGAGCCTCTGGAGGAACACGTTCCCAGAGATCAGCCGGAAGACCACCGGGTGCCCACGCCTCTATTCCGGATGGGCTGGTAGGACCCCGTGCCAGTGTGGGTCTACGGATAGAGGGTGTTTACGCAAAAGCCGTTCTTTATACGGGATCGCAGGTGACCTTATTGTACCGGTCTTTCTACAATCAATATCTAAAGCATTTGCCCGTAACCCCATTTGACGCCCTGCAGATTTGGGGTGTGAGCGAGGGTGACTACCCGTACGATGGGTACCTATCAGTGAGATTGGAGTTCTCGGAGGGCGATGTGGGAGTGTCGGAAGCTATTGAGACGTTGGTGTTGGTGTGTCCTGACCCGGTGGAAACCGGTGGTGCTGCCCTCCTGGTGGGGACTAACTCCCCTGTGGTGCGACGGCTCCTGGGAGCTTGTAAGGAGAAAGGGGGGGAAGACTTTCTGGAGACCCTCTCGGTGCATCCAGTGTTTGGAGTGGTGTTCGCAGAAGGGGTTGCCTCCCAAGGGCTGGACCCGGAGTGTAAACGAGGGATGGTGTGGTGTACGCAGGCGAGGCACAAGGTGATCCGACCCGGGGAGGTAGCACTAGTGATGGGGACCCCCAGATTCCCAGGAGTGCCGATGGGAGAAGCCCTGTTAGTAGACGCCCCAGACGATCTTGAAGGGGAGACACGATTTCCGGCGGGGGTGCTGGTGAGGCCCGAAGTGCAGAGACCAGGGGTGGTACATGCGAGGCGTATAGCTAGAAGTGTCAGGACCACCACGGCAAGAGAAATCACCTTTAAGAGGGGAATGCCGCTGGCACATCTGTTCCCGGTGACGGTAATGTCTAGCGCACCAGTGAGGACCCCTAACGGGGAGGGGTTGGAGTATCGAAGGGAGCTGACCGCTGAAGCCTTTAACTTCGGGGATTCCCCAGTGTCGCCGGAGTGGAAACTCAGGCTAGTGGAGAAGATGCTGAAGATGGAAGCTGTTTTTTCTCGGGGCGAGTTTGATGTTGGCTGCTCCAAAAGCACTCGCCACACCATCCGGGTGACGGAGGACACCCCGTTCCGAGAGAGATCCCGGCGGCTGGCTCCGGCAGATGTTGAGGACGTGCGACAGCACTTGTGCAAGTTGAAGGAGGCCGGAATCATAGCTGAGTCCCGAAGTCCATATGCGTCCCCAATAGTGGTGGCACGGAAGAAGAATGGGCGAGTGCGCATGTGTGTTGACTACAGGACGTTGAATCGGCGAACAGTCCCTGATCAATATACTGTCCCAAGAGTCGAGGATGCGCTGGCCTGCCTGAGCGGTGTAAAGTGGTTCAGTGTGCTGGATTTAAGAAGTGGGTATTACCAGATCCCGATGAGTGCGGCCGATAAAGAGAAGACCGCTTTTATCTGCCCAGTGGGGTTCTTTCAGTTCGAACGAATGCCCCAAGGCATATCGGGGGCCCCAGCCACCTTCCAGAGGCTCATGGAGAGAACTGTGGGGGATATGAATCTGTTAGAGGTGCCGGTGTACCTGGACGATTTGATAGTGTTTGGATCGACTTTGGAGGAACATGTTAAAGGTATTAAGCCGGCTTAAGGAGGAAGGGTTGAAGCTTTCCCTGGACAAATGCCAGTTCTGCAAGTCATCGGTTAACTACATTGGCCATATCATTTCGCGAGAGGGAGTGGCTACTGATCCAACCAAGATAGAGGCCGTGACCACCTGGCCGAGACCCCAGAAAGTGGGTGCTCTGCGTTCATTTTTGGGGTTCTGTGAGTATTACCGCCGATTTGTGAAAGGATACGCCAGAATGTGTCACCCGTTGACTCAGCTGTTGTGTGGCTATCCCCCGGTGGGAAAGAAAAGGAAGGGGGACCAGAGACAGGATACTGGAGGACACTGGAACCCGGCGGAACCTTTTGGCTCAAGATGGGATGATCGATGTGAAGAGGCTTTCCGATCTTTGAAAAGGGCACTGACCCAGGACCCGCTGTTGGCTTTTGCCGATCCCCAGAAGCCCTATGTGCTGCACACGGATGCCAGCCGAGAGGGTCTCGGGGCTGTTCTGTACCAGGAGCATGGCAAAGCATTGAGGCCGGTAGCCTTTGTCAGCCGAAGCTGGCCGCCATCGGAGAGAAACTATCCCACTCACAAGTTGGAGTTCCAGGCGCTGAAGTGGGCGGTGGTGGACAAGTTGAGCGATTACCTGTACGGAGCCAAGTTAGTGTGTCACTGCGAATGTCTTAGTCATCACCGATCATTACACTCGCTATGCTCAGGCATTTCCCACCAAGGATCAGAAGGCGACGACAGTGGCGAAGGTGTTATGGGAGAAGTATTTTGTTCATTATGGCCTTCCCAGTCGAATCCATAGTGATCAGGGGCGGGACTTTGAGAGCCGCCTTATCCATGAATTACTGACTATGCTTGGGGTTGAGAAATCTAGGACTACCCCTTATCACCCCCAGGGTGATCCTCAGCCAGAGAGGTTCAACAGGACCCTGTTGGATATGCTCGGGACGCTGGAGATTGGGCTGAAAAATAAGTGGAATCATCATATTGGACATTTGGTCCTCTGTTACAGTTGTACTCGCAATGAGGCTACAGGGTACTCACCCTATTATCTGATGTTCGGGCGGGAAGCGAGGTTGCCCATTGACTTGTGTTTTGGGGCTGAAGTGGGTGAATTACCCAGGAAGCCCTATCTAAAGTATGTGTCCGATATGAAGAGGGAGTTACGAGTTGGCTGAGGCAGCAGCTACCAAACAAAATCAGAGGAATAAGATGAGATATGATCAAAAGGTGAAGTTTGTCCAATTATTGCCGGGTGACTGGGTCCTTTTACGGAATTTGG
This sequence comes from Hypanus sabinus, assembly GCF_030144855.1. Taxonomy (NCBI): domain Eukaryota; kingdom Metazoa; phylum Chordata; class Chondrichthyes; order Myliobatiformes; family Dasyatidae; genus Hypanus; species Hypanus sabinus. The sequence continues at coordinate 155,193,641 of NC_082715.1, read as the reverse complement.
GACTCCCTGGTAAGCACAAGTTGGCAGATTGATGGGCGGCCAGCTCCTATGTAATAGAGAGCCAGATGCCGAATCTGTCAGTTTACCGGGTGAAACCTGAGGATGGGAAAGGGCCTGTCAAGGTACTCCATGGGATTCACCTGCTGCCCTTGAGTCAAGCGGTGCGGGTGGACAAGGAGCCAGAGAGGGAGGCTGTGACTAGTACAAGGACTCTGCGAGGGCGCGGAGCAAGGGAAGACCCCGCTGCTGAAGAGCGGGGACAGGTCCCTAGCCTGGGAATGGATACCGATTCGGAAGATGACGACTCAGATGAGTGGCCCCTGTTCCCATTCGCTGGCGTTTCAGTACCAGGAGAGGAGGCTCCTGGCCCTTCCCCTACTGAGTTGGGCAAGAGGAGGGAAGGTGTTGATGGTCAGATGGAGAGGCAACCAGCATTGGGGGGAGAGAGGGTGGAACCCGAACATGAGTCAGAGGGTTCTCAGGTGAGGGGGGAACCCCGTGAGGGAGGGAGTGAGGATCTGACAGGTAGACCTGGGGTGTCCGAGGCAGAGGGTTCACAGGTGAAGAGGGAGCCCAGTGAGGTGGAAGGGTCTGCAGAAGGGGTACGCAGATCTCAGAGGAGTAGCCCCCCCCCCCCAGAGCGGTTGACATATGTGGTACCAGGAGAACCGAGTGTGATTTCTACTGCTCTGGGTAGTTATGTCACTGCTTTCTGCACCTGGGTTGGGTTTTGTGTGTTGCAAGAAGCCTTGGGGAACTCTGGTAATGTCATGTAACACTTACCCAACAGGCTGGTATGTGTCTAGGGGAAAAGGAGATCCAGTCACTCACCAACCCCACCTCCCGTACACGCAGGTGCTATGAGAATCAAGTTTATGCTGCGCATACACAAGCCATATCAAACTCACACCAGATACCATTACAGAATACACTTTAAAGATTTTACTAAAACTAGAAGAGTACTATGCAATACAGTATATATGAAGGAAAATAAAATAAAGTAAAAGGCGCCAACTTATCAAAGTTCAGTCAGTTTAGTGCACATCGTTGGAGCTCAACCATCAAACCATTCGACCCCTCGTCACTTTCCTCCGACCTCCACGTCTTCGCACCTGGGACCACCCCGGTGGTCGACCGAGCAGTGCGGCGCACGTCCACCTCCCTCGGCATCTTCTTCCCAACTCCCCTCAAAAGACCGCAAAACCCCCCAAGCTCCCAGCCTCACAAGACAAAATAACATTCCCCATTGGTTAACAAATGAATACAATCCCCATATCAGCAAGTCCAAAGCTAAACAACTGCGAGAAAAAAAAACACTTATTAGACATAAAAGCATTCCTACTCTAGCAAACCAAAGAAGCCATTTTGATTACATACACCGTACATTGTACATATATATATATATATATATATATATAGGAGCACACAGGGAGAGCCTTTCTGTGTAATGGATTTGTTCACTGACTTTTATGAATACTACAGTGGGGGTCCTCAACTCCCAAGTAGGAAGGGTTATCCCCCACAGCTAGACATTTCCTCTAGCTCAACCCAGGGTCATCTACTAGAGACCTCAGCCTTGGAATCACACGTTTGTTGCCATTTTTGTTATTATTTGAGTTTCTTGGTTCTTATTTGTTCAGGGAGTAGATCGATTAAGTTTTATTCTAATTTCAATGATCCATTGACACATAAATACAGATGGCTAAGGACAAGGTAAAATTCTTCTAATGTAAATGGGCTATTAAATCCAATCAAACTTAAGAGAATTTTATCCAAAATGAAAAAAGAACAAGCCCATGTAGTGTATTTACAGGAAACTCATTTAAGTGATAATGAGCATAAAGAACTAAAGAGAATGGGCTTCACTAATGTTTTTCTCCTCATATAAATCAGGACATAGGAGAGGAGTTGCTATTCTTATCTCAAGTAAGCTAAATTTTGAAAAAATATTCGAAATGGGAGATAAAGAAGGCAGCTATATTCTGGTAAGGGGGAATATAGATGGCAATTCAGTTACTCTATTGAATATATACACACACCTAGGAAGTGATACTGGTTTCTTTCAGAAAATTACTGATATTATGATAACGGAAACAGAAGGTCTCCTGATATGTGGGGAGATTTAAATTTACAATTACAACCAAACTTAGACTCTTCCAACAGAAAAACCTATGAAACAAAATCTTTACATAAGAACGTTAATACACTTTTTGAGGATGTTACTTTAATTGATATTTGGAGGGACCTTTTCCCTGACGGAAGGGATTACACTCATTATTCTGCTCCACATTCCGTATATACAAGAATAGACTATTTCATAACATTTGGAAAAGACAAAGACAAGATAAACACCTGTGGAATTGGGACTATAGATGTAAGTGACCATGCACCTATATATTTATCTGTTGATTTTGACCTACAACCGAAGAATACTATTTGGAAACTAAATTCAAGTCTACTCAATGATCCATACTTTAAGGAAGAAATTAAAAAATAAATTGGACTCTACTTAGAATTTAATGATAATGGAGAAGTTTCACCTCCCATCTTATGGGATACTCTGAAGGCGGTCTTAAGAGGGAAAATTATAGGGATATCTTCATATAAGAAAAAAATAAGGAATAAAACATTAGAGGAATTACAAAATAGGCTGAAGGAACTAGAGAAAAACACAAATTGAATTTGGCACAGGATACATTAGGGGAAATTAAAAGAATTAGGAATGAAATAAATAATTTGGCTACAAAAGAAATCAAGAAAAACTTAATGTTTCTGAAACAGAGACATTATGAAAGTGGATCGAAATCTATGAAAATACTGGTGTGGAAACTGAAAAAAAAAGATAGCAGAAAATACAATTCATAGAATTAGGGACCGAAGAATGAAAATGATAAAAAATAAGCTAAGTGAAATTCAAGAAGCTTTTGAAGTGTTTACAAAACTCTATATTCCAGAGTTCCAGGGGGAAGCATAACCCAAATTGACACCTTCTTAAATTCTCTAGAGTTACCCACTTTACGCAAAGAACTAAATAGAATTATGACTGCTGACATAACTGAAGTTGAATTAAAAGCTGCAATTAGTAGGCTTAAATTAAGCAAGTCACCAGGATCAGATGGGTATACGGCAGAGTGGTACAAAGAATTTAAAAATGCGTTAATTCCTGTTTTACTCCCCACGCTGAACTGGGCAATAAAAAAGGCACAAATGCCATCCAGTTGGAAGGAAGCGATAATCTCAGCTATGCAGAAAGAAGGCAAGGATAAAATGGAATGCCGGTCATTTAGACCAATATCCATTCTTAATGTACATTATAGGTCATGGCCAAACGATTAGAGGAGTTCCTACCCATACTGACACGTAATGATCAGACAGGTTTTATACGACAACGCCAAACACAAGACAATATACGAAGGACACTTCACATTATGGCTCCTATACAAAAAAAAAATAAAATCGAAGCAATAGTGATAAGCGTGGACTCTGAAAAAGCATTTGATTCGGTTAATTGGAATTTTCTTTACAGAGTTTTACATAGATTTGGTTTCCAAGACACAATTATCAAAAGTATACAGACACTATATGACAATCCTACTGCTAGGATTAAAATCAATGGATATTTATCAAATAGTCTTACCCTAGAAAGGGGCATGAGACAGGGTTGTGCATGGTCACCGCTACTCTTCACATTATATCTGGAACCATTAGCTCAATACATCAGACAAAATGAAGATATCACGGGAATTACTATTAAATGGACAGAGCATAAATTGGCTTGTTACACGGATGATATTTTGATCTATCTAGGGCAGCCAACGTACTCTTTACCTAAATTGATGCAATCCTTTGAACAATATGGTTAATTACCAGGATACAGGATCAACATAGATAAAATCCAATTACTTTCATATAACTATAGCCCACCGAGAGATATTGAAAGTAGATATCCTTGGGCATGGCAAACAGAGTATTTCAAATATTTGGACATCATTATGCCAAAAGATTTGGCAAAATTATCAGAATGTAATTATCAGTCTTTATATAAAAAAATTAAGGAAGATGTGGCAAGATGGAATCTGATTCCTTTTTTCAGTCTCAGTTCAAGGATTGAGTCTATTATAATGAATATACTGCCCAGACTGTTATATCTCTTTCAGACCCTACCAATAGAGATTAATCAAGATCAATTCAATGAATGGAACAAGATGCTATCAGGGTATGTTTGGCAGGGTAAAAGGCCTAGAGTTCGTCTCAAAATTTTGCAATTAGCAAAGGAAAAGGTGGGGATGGGGTCTACCTTCTCTTAGAGATTATTATTTTGCAGCACAGTTGAGAGCTGTGATATGTTGGTGCAACCCATCATATGACGCTCAATGGAAAAACATTGAGGAGTGGGTACTTCCCATCCCCATACAAGCAATTTTGGCTGATAACAACCTGCAAAGGTACATAAATACTATTGATAACCCATGGGTGAAATTGACTCTTAAAATATGGAAAACTACTATAAAAGAATATAATCTAGAGGGAGATATTGCAATTCTTAAATGGTGTGCATATGACTCGGGTTTTACACCAAATAAATTGGATGCTAGATTTAAGCACTGGGCAGCTAAAGGAACAACAGTTCTTTGCAACATAATGAAAGAAGGAACAGTGTTCAGTTTTGAGATGCTTAAAGAGAAACACTTATTAGTATTAGTATTTTATTGGTATTTACAGATGCGACAATATGTTAATAAAATGCTTTAAAATGTAACCAAGGCAAGTACATGCTTGATAGAGCTCTTTAGAAAAGCATATAATTCAGATAATGGTAGTAGAATCATTTCAAGCATGCATAAGGGGTTGTCAAATCTTAAAACACATTCGACCTCATACATTAAAACAAAATGGGAAAAGGAAGGAGGGATAATTATATCTGAGGAAGAATGGACAACAATATGAAGATATCAATGGAAGTGTACCAGTTCACAGAAATGGAGGGAGTTTGGATGGAAAAACTTGATAAGATATTTTATTACACCCTCTCTGAAATCCCATTATGATAGTAACCTCCCTGTTTGCTGGAGAAATTGTGGAAATCAAAATGCAAATCATTATCATATTTTTTGGGACTGCCCTGTTATCAAAAACTATTGGAGGGGGATACACAATGCCCTACAAGACATCTTTAAATGTGAAATACCCTTAGAAAGTAAGACCATATATTTTGGATATATACCTCAAGAATGGTTGAAGAGAGATAAATATTTAATGAATATACTGTTAGTGGCTGGTAAAAAGACTCTTACTAGGAAATGGTTATCACAGGAGAGCCCAACTTTAAATACATGGATGGAAATTACAATGGACATTTACAAAATGGAGAAGATAACAGCATCTGTTAATCATAAGTTGGAACAATTTGATTCATACTGGGAAAAATGGTTTAACTACATAACACCTCATAGGCCTGATTTTATTCTCACAAATCAATGAATCTGTTGTAAAGTAAAAAGATCACTCCCTACTTGTACATAATTCTTTCTTTTTGCTTGTTTTTCCTTTCCACTCTTTTCTCTAAGTGTATACCTCAGATAAACACTTTGTGGAGATTTTGTGATATGTATGATATGTATGTACAGTGTCTGAAATACATCTTATGGAAATGTTTGTTTGATGAACTTCAATTAAAAAATAAATCACAAAAATATCATAAGTGGTCCCATCATTTTTCTATTTAAGTATCCACAGGAACTGGGTTTTTGTATGATATTACTCATTTTCTCTCAGGAACACTTTTCTCCTTATGACCTTTCTAGCTTTGACTGCTTGACCCCAAAAACTTCCCAGTCCTCTGGTCTCCTCCAGCCCTTGCCACTTTGAATAACCTTATCAATTCAATATTATCCTTGTTCACTACAGACTGTGCCACTTTCTCATGGAATTCCTCTTTCTAATTGGGATAAATTCCCGCTGAGTGTTATGGACCAACTGTTCCATTATCTGCCACAGCTCATCTCACGGTTGCTTTCCCTTGTCCATCTTAGACAATTCCACCATGCCCTTTAAAGTTGACAGTCATTTTGGTCCTGTGTGTCAACCCTCAACCTGCACCTGGAATTCTATCAGATTTTGACGGCTTTAACCGCGAGATCATTCACTGATCCTTCCTCGTTACACATGACCTGACCTCAAATACTCTGTTCCTGGTTAGGTACAGCGACATGGTGCTCCAAGAAGCAATTCCTAACACACTCTCCAGGTTCTTCTTTTGTGAAATGAAGTCCTTGCCAGTTTGGCTTATCTAATCAATCAGACATGCCCCAGGCATTTCCCCATTTACGTCCTGCCCTGTTGATTGGTCAAATCTGGGGGTCCATAGACTTCCCCTGCTATTCATGATTACAACCCAAAATGACCTGGATGATGAAGTAGAAGGGTGGGTGAGCAAGTTTGCTGATGACACAAACGTTGGGGGTGTTGTGGATAGTCTGGAGGATTGTCAGTTACAACAGAACATCGATAGGATGCAGAACTGGCTGAGAAGTGGCAGATGGAGTTCAACCCAGATAAGACCATAAGACACAGGGCAGAATTAGGTCATTTGGCCCATCGAGTCTGCTCCACCATTCAATCATGGCTGATCCTTTTTTTCCCTCTCCTCCTCAACTCCAATTCCCAGCCTTCTCCCCGTAACATTTGATGCCATGTTCAGTTAAGAACCTATTAATCTCTGCCTCAAATACACCCAAACATCTGGCCTCCACAGTTGCCTGTGGTTAAAGAAATTTCTCCACATCTCTGTTCTAAATGGAAGCCCCTCTATCCTGAGGCTGTGCCCTCTTGTCCTAGACTCCCCCACCATGGGAAACTTCCTTTCCACATCTACTCTATCTTGGCCTTTCAACATTCGAAAGGTTTCAAAGAGCTCCTCCCCCTCCCCATCCTAAATTCCAAAGAGTACAGACCCAGAGCCATCAAACGTTCCTCGTATGATAAGCCTTTCATTCCTGGAATAATCTTTGTGAACCTCCTCTGGACCCTGTCCAATGCCAGCATATCTTTTCCAAGATGAGGGGCCCAAAACTGTTCACGATACTCAAGGTGAGGCCTCACCAGTGCCTTATAAAGCCTCAGCATCACATCCCTGCTCTTGTATTCTAGACCTTTTGAAATGAATGTTAACATGGCATTTGCCTTCCTCACCACAGACTCAACCTGCAAGTTAACCTTCAGGTTGTTCTGCACACGGACTCCCAAGTCTCTCTGCATCTCAGATTCCTGGATTTTCTCCCCATTTAGAAAATAGTCTGCAGATTTGTAAGTGTGAAGTGGTTCATTTCTGCAGGTCAAATTTGAAGACAGAATGTATTATTAATGGTAAGACCCCTGGCAGTGTGGAGGATCAGAGGGATCTTGGGGTCTGTGTCCATAGGACACCCAAAGCAGCTACACAGGTTGACTGCTTTGTTAAGAATGCGTGTGGGGTGTTGGCGTTCATCAACGATGGGATTGAGTTTAAGATCAGAGAGGTAACGTTGCAGCTATATGGGACACTGGTCAGACCCCACTTGGAGTACTGTGCTCAGTTCTCGTCGCCTCACTACAGGAAGGATGTGGATACTATAGAAAGGGTGCAGAGGAGATTTACAAGGATGTTGCCTGGATTGGGGAGCATGCCAAATGTGAATAGGTTGAGTGAACTTGGCCTCTTGTCCTTGGAGCGACGGAAGATGAGAAGTGACCTGATAGAGGTGTACAAGATGATGAGAGACATTGATTGTGTGGAAAGCCAGAGGCTTTTTCCCAGGGCCGAAATTGCTAACAGGAGAGGGCACAGCTTTAAGGTGTTTGGAAGTAGGTACAAGGGGGATGCCAGGGGTAAGTTTTTCACTCAGAGAGTGGTGGGTGTGTGGAATGTACTGCTGGCAAAGGTGGGAGAGGCGGATACGATAGGGTCTTAGACAGATAGATAGAGCTTACAAAAATAGAGGGATATGTGGTAGGGTAATTCTAGGCAGTTTCTAGAGTGGGTTACATGGTCGGCACAACATTGTGGGCTGAAGGGCCTGTAAAGTGCTGCAGATTCAAGTGTTCTATGACCACATTACCTTGAAAACTTTGATTAGTTATAACAATATGGGGAAAGGTTAGTTTGCTAGAAATGAGGAGTTAACGAGTGGGAAACAGAGGTTTTGTTTTCCTGCACCATCGGTCGCCAGGGAGAAAGGTCACATTCCACTGACCGGCTCAGTTGCTGGGGAGACAGGTCACTCCAGTGACTGGATCGGTGGCCGGGGAGACAGTTCCCAAATTACACCATCGGTCACCAGGGAGACCCTTCCCCAACGACACCATCGGTCACCAGGGCGACCCTTCCCCAATTACACCATCGGTCGACAGGGAGACCCTTCCCGAATGACAACATCGGTGGCCAGGGAGACCCTTCCCCAATGACACCATCAGTGGCCGGGGAGACCCTTCCCCAACGACACCATCGGTGGCCGGGGAGAGCCTTCCCCAACGACACCATCGGTGGCCGGGGAGACCCTTCCCCAACGACACCATCGGTGACCGGGGAGACCATTCCCCAATGACAACATCGGTATCCAGGGAGACCATTCCCCAACGACCCCATCGGTGGCCAGGGAGACCCTTCCCCAACGACCCCATCGGTCGCCAGGGAGACCCTTCCCAAATTACACCATCGGTCGCCAGGGAGACCCTTCCCCAATGACACCATCGGTGGCCAGGGAGACACTTCCCCAATAACACCATCGGTGGCCGGGGAGACCCTTCCCCAACGACACCATCGGTGGCCGGGGAGACCCTTCCCCAACGACACCATCGGTGGCCGGGGAGACCCTTCCCCAACGACACCATCGGTGGCCGGGGAGACCCTTCCCCAGCGACACCATCGATGGCCGGGGAGACCCTTCCCCAACGACACCATCGGTGGCTGGGGAGACCCTTCCCCAGCGACACCATCGATGGCCGGGGAGACCCTTCCCCAACGACACCATCGGTGACCGGAGAGACCCTTCCCCAATGACACCATCGGTATCCAGGGAGAACATTCCCCAATGACCCCATCGGTGGCCAGGGAGACCCTTCCCCAAAGACCCCATCGGTCGCCAGGGAGACCCTTCCCCAACGACACCATCGGTGGCCAGGGAGACCCTTCCCAAATGACACCATCGGTGGCCAGGGAGACCCTTTCCAAATTACACCACCGGTCGCCAGGGAGACCCTTCCCAATGACACCATCGGTGGCCAGAGAGACCCTTCCCCAATGACACCATCGGTGGCCAGAGAGACCCTTCCCCAAGGACACCATCGGTGACCGGGGAGACCCTTCCGCAACGACACCATCGGTCGCCGGGGAGACCCTTCCCCAATGACACCAAATGTCGCCAGGGAGACCCTTCCCAAATTACAACATCGGTGACCAGGGAGACCCTTCCCCAACGACATCATCGGTGACCAGGGAGACCCTACCCCAACGACAGCATCAGTGGCCATGGAGACCCTTCCCCAATTACACCATCGGTCGCCAGGGAGACCCTTCCCGAAAGACAACATCGGTCGCCAGGGAGACCCTTCCCCAATTACACCATCGGTCGCCAGGGAGACCCTTCCCCAATGACAACATCGGTGGCCAGAGAGACCCTTCCCCAATGACACCATCGGTGGCCAGGGAGACCCTTCCCCAACGATCGCATCGGTCGCCAGGTAGACCCTTCCCCAATGACACCATCGGTGGCCGGGGAGACCCTTCCCCAACGACACCATTGGTGGCCAGGGAGACCCTTCCCCAATGACATCCTCGGTGACCAGGCAGACCCTTCCCCAATGACCACATCGGTGGCCGGGGAGACCCTTCTCAAATTACACCATCGGTCGCCAGGGAGACCCTTCCCCAACGACCCCATCTGTGGCCGGGGAGACCCTTCCCCAATGACACCATCGGTCAGCAGGTAGACACTTCCCCAATGACACCATCGGTGGCCAGGGAGACCCTTCCCCAACGAGACCATCGGTCGCCAGGGAGACCCTCCCCCAACGAGACCATCGGTGACCAGGGAGACCATTCCCAAATTACAACATCAGCGACCAGGGAGACCCTTCCCCAACGACACCATCGGTGACCAGGGAGACCCTCCCCCAACGACAGCATCAGTGGCCATGGAGACACTTCCCTAATGACACCATCGGTGGCCAGGTAGACACTTCCCCAACGACCCCATTGGTCGCCAGGGAGACCCTCCCCCAACGACCCCATCGGTGGCCTGGGAGACCCTTCCCCAACGACCCCATCAGTGGCCAGGGAGACCCTTCCCCAACGACCCCATAGGTGGCCCAGGGAGACCCTTCCCCAACGACACCATCGGTATCAAGAGAGACCCTCCCCCAACGACACCATCGGTGACAAGGGAACCCTTCCCAAATTACAACATCGGTGACCAGGGAGACCCTTCCCCAACGAGACCATCGGTCGCCAGGGAGACCCTCCCCCAATGACACCATCGGTGACCAGGGAGACCATTCCCCAATGACCCCATCGGTGGATAGGGAGACCATTCCCCAACGACCATCGGTGGCCAGGGAGTCCATTCCCCAACGACCCCATCGGTGGCCGGGGAGACCCTTCCCCAATGACACCATCGGTATCCAGGGAGACCCTCCCCCAACGACACCATCGGTGACAAGGGAACCCTTCCCAAATTACAACATCGGTGGCCATGGAGACCCTTCCCCAACGACACCATCGGTGACCGGGGAGACCCTCCCCCAATGACACCATCGGTGATCAGGGAGACCCTCCCCCAATGACACCATCGGTGACCAGGGAGACCCTTCCCAAATTACAACATCGGTGACTAGGGAGACCCTTCCACAATGACACCATCGGTGACCGGGGAGACCCTCCCCCAATGACACCATCGGTGACCAGGGAGACCCTCCCCCAATGACACCATCGGTGACCAGGGAGACCCTCCCCCAACGACACCATCGGTGACCAGGGAGACCCTTCCCAAATTACAACATCGGCGACCAGGGAGACCCTCCCCCAACGACAGCATCAGTGGCCATGGAGACACTTCCCTAATGACACTATCGGTGGCCATGGAGACCCTTCCCCAATGACACCATCGGTGGCCAGGTAGACACTTCCCCAGCGACACCATCGGTGACCAGGGAGACCCTCCCCCAACGATCGCATCAGTGGCCATGGAGACACTTCCCTAATGACACCATCGGTGGCCAGGTAGACACTTCCCCAATGACACCATCGGTGACCAGGGAGACCCTCCCCCAACGACACCATCGGTGACCAGGGAGACCCTTCCCCAACGACTCCATCGGTCGCCAGGGAGACCCTTCCCCAACGACCCCATCGGTGGCCTGGGAGACCCATCCCCAATGACAGCATCGGTGGCCAGGGAGACCCTTCCCCAACGACCCCATCAGTGGCAAGGGAGACCCTTCCCCAACGACCCCATAGGTGGCCCAGGGAGACCCTTCCCCAACAACCCCATCGGTGACCGGGGAGACCCTTCCCCAACGACACCATCGATGGCCGGGGAGACCCTTCCCCAACGACACCATCGGTGACCGGGGAGACCCTTCCCCAATGACACCATCGGTATCCAGGGAGACCATTCCCCAACGACCGCATCGGTGGCCAGGGAGACCCTTCCCCAACGACCCCATCGGTCGCCAGGGAGACCCTTCCCCAACGACACCATCGGTCGCCAGGGAGACCCTTCCCCATCGACAACATCCGTCGGCAGGGAGACCCTTCCCCAATGACACCATCGGTGGCCAGGGAGACCCTTCCCAAATTACACCATCGGTGGCCAGAGAGACCCTTCCCCAGTGACACCATCGGTGGCCAGAGAGACCCTTCCCCAATGACACCATCAGTGGCCAGAGAGACCCTTCGCCAACGACACCATCGGTGGCCATGGAGACCCTTCCCCAACGACACCATCGGTGGCCATGGAGACCCTTCCCCAACGACACCATCGGTGACCGTGGAGACCCTTCCCCAATGACACCATCGGTCGCCGGGGAGACCCTTCCCCAATGACACCAAATGTCGCCAGGGAGACCCTTCCCAAATTACAACATCGGTGACCAGGGAGACCCTCCCCCAACGACAGCATCAGTGGCCCTGGAGACACTTCCCTAAAGACACCATCGGTGGCCATGGAGACCCTTCCCCAACGACACCATCGTTGGCCAGGGAGACCCTTCCCCAACGATCGCATCGGTCGCCAGGTAGTCCCATCCCCAATGACACCATCGGTGGCCGAGGAGACCCTTCCCCAACGACACCATTGGTGGCCAGGGAGACCCTTCCCCAATGACATCATCGTTGACCAGGCAGACCCTTCCCCAATGACCACATCGGTGGCCGGGGAGACCCTTCTCAAATTACACCATCGGTCGCCAGGGAGACCCTTCCCCAACGACCCCATCTATGGCCGGGGAGACCCTTCCCCAATGACACCATCGGACAGCAGGTAGACCCTTCCGCAATGACAACATCGGTGGCCAGGGAGACCCTTCCCCAATGACACCATCGGTGACCAGGGAGACACTCCCCCAATGTCACCATCGGTGGCCAGGGAGACAGTTCCCAAAGTACACCATCGGTCGTCAGGGAGACCATTCCCCAACGACACCAAATGTCGCCAGGGAGACCCTTCCCCAATGACACCATCGGTCGTCAAGGAGACCCTTCCCCAATGACACCATCGGTGGCCAGGGAGACCCTTCCCCAATGACACCATCGGTGGCCAGGGAGACCATTCCCCAGTGACACCATAGGTCCCCAGGGAGACCCTTCCCCAATGACACCATCGGTCCCCAGGGAGACCATTCCCCAACGACACCATCGGTGGCCAGGGAGACCATTCCCCAACGACGCCATCGGTGGCCAGGGAGACCCTCCCCCAACGACACCATCGATGGCCGGGGAGACCCTTCCCCAATGACACCATCGGTATCCAGGGAGACCATTCCCCAACGACCGCATCGGTGGCCAGGGAGACCCTTCCCCAACGACCCCATCGGTCGCCAGGGAGACCCTTCCCCAACGACACCATCGGTCGCCAGGGAGACCCTTCCCCATCGACAACATCCGTCGGCAGGGAGACCCTTCCCCAATGACACCATCGGTGGCCAGGGAGACCCTTCCCAAATTACACCATCGGTGGCCAGAGAGACCCTTCCCCAGTGACACCATCGGTGGCCAGAGAGACCCTTCCCCAATGACACCATCAGTGGCCAGAGAGACCCTTCGCCAACGACACCATCGGTGGCCATGGAGACCCTTCCCCAACGACACCATCGGTGGCCATGGAGACCCTTCCCCAACGACACCATCGGTGACCGTGGAGACCCTTCCCCAATGACACCATCGGTCGCCGGGGAGACCCTTCCCCAATGACACCAAATGTCGCCAGGGAGACCCTTCCCAAATTACAACATCGGTGACCAGGGAGACCCTCCCCCAACGACAGCATCAGTGGCCCTGGAGACACTTCCCTAAAGACACCATCGGTGGCCATGGAGACCCTTCCCCAAATGACCCCATCGTTGACCGGGGAGACCGTTCCCCAACGACACCATCAGTGGCCGGGGAGACCCTTCCCCAACGACACCATCGGTCACCAGGTAGACACTTCCCCAACGACACCATCGGTGACCAGGGAGACCCTTCCCCAATGACACCATCGGTCGTCAGGGAGACCATTCCCCAACGACACCATCGGTGGCCAGGGAGACCATTCCCCAACGACACCATCGGTGGCCAGGGAGACCCTCCCCCAATGACACCATCGGTGACCGGGGAGACCCTCCCCCAATGACACCATCGGTGATCAGGGAGACCCTCCCCCAATGACACCATCGGTGGCCTGGGAGACCCATCCCCAATGACAGCATCGGTGACCAGGGAGACCCTCCCCCAATGACACCATCGGTGGCCTGGGAGACCCTCCCCCAATGACACCATCGGTGGCCTGGGAGACCCATCCCCAATGACAGCATCGGTGACCAGGGAGACACTCCCCCAATGACACCATCGGTGGCCAGGGAGACAGTTCCCAAAGTACACCATCGGTCGTCAGGGAGACCATTCCCCAACGACACCAAATGTCGCCAGGGAGACCCTTCCCCAATGACACCATCGGTCGTCAAGGAGACCCTTCCCCAATGACACCATCGGTGGCCAGGGAGACCCTTCCCCAATGACACCATCGGTGGCCAGGGAGACCATTCCCCAGTGACACCATAGGTCCCCAGGGAGACCCTTCCACAATGACACCATCGGTGGCCAGGGAGACCCTTCCCCAATGACACCATAGGTCCCCAGGGAGACACTTCTCCAATGACAGCATCAGTGGCCATGGAGACACTTCCCTAATGACAGCATCGGTGGCCAGGGAGACCCTTCCCCAAACGACCCCATCGTTGACCGGGGAGACCGTTCCCCAACGACACCATCAGTGGCCGGGGAGACCCTTCCCCAACGACACCATCGGTCACCAGGTAGACACTTCCCCAACGACACCATCGGTGACCAGGGAGACCCTTCCCCAATGACACCATCGGTCGTCAGGGAGACCATTCCCCAACGACACCATCGGTGGCCAGGGAGACCATTCCCCAACGACACCATCGGTGGCCAGGGAGACCCTCCCCCAATGACACCATCGGTGGCCTGGGAGACCCATCCCCAATGACAGCATCGGTGACCAGGGAGACCCTCCCCCAATGACACCATCGGTGGCCTGGGAGACCCATCCCCAATGACACCATCGGTGACCAGGGAGACCCTTCCCCAACGACTCCATCGGTCGCCAGGGAGACCCTTCCCCAATGACACCATCGGTGGCCAGGTAGACACTTCCCAAATTACAACATCGGTGACCAGGGAGACCCTTCCCCAAAGACCCCATCGGTGACCGGGGAGACGCTTCCACAACGACACCATCGGTGGCCATGGAGACCCTTCCCCAACGACACCATCGGTGACCGGGGAGACCCTTCCCCAATGACACCATCTGAGGCCGGAAAGACCCTTCCCAAATTACACCATCGGTCACCAGGGAGACCCTTCCCAAATTACACCATCGGTCGCCAGGGAGACCCTTCCACAATGACACCATCGGTCGCCAGGGAGACCCTCCCCCAACGACACCATCGGTGACCAGGGAGACCCTTCCCCAATGACACCATCGGTGGCCAGGGAGACCATTCCACAACAACACCATTGGTCCCCAGGTAGACCCTTCCCCAACGACACCATCAGTCGCCAGGGAGACCCTTCCACAACGACACCATCGGTCCCCAGGTAGACCCTTCCCCAGTGACACCATCGGTGACGGGAGACCCTTCCCCAATGACACCAACGGTGACCAGGGAGACCCTTCCCCAATGACAACATCGGTGGCCATGGAGACCCTTCCCCAATGACATCATCGGTGACCAGGCAGACCCTTCCACAATGACCACATCGGTGGCCAGGGAGACCCTTCTCAAATTACACCATCGGTGGCCAGGGAGACCCTTCCCCAATGACACCATCGGTGACCAGGCAGACCCTTCCACAATGACCACATCGGTGGCCAGGGAGACCCTTCCCCAATGACAACATCGGTGGCTTGTGAGACCCTTCCCCAACGACCCCATCAGTGACCGGGGAGACCCTTCCCCAACAACCCCATCGGTCGCCAGGGAGACCCTTCCCCAATGACACCATCGGTCGCCAGGGAGACCATTCCCAAATGACACCATCGGTGGTTTGTGAGACCCTTCCCCAACGACCCCATCAGTGACCGGGAAGACCCTTCCCCAACGACCCCATCGGTCGCCAGGGAGACCCTTCCCAAATGACACCATCGGTGGCCGGGGAGATCATTCCCCAATGACACCATCGGTATCCAGGGAGACCCTTCCCCAACGACCCCATCTGTGGCCTGGGAGATCATTCCCCAACGACCCCATCGGTGGCAAGGGAGACCCTTCCCCAACGACAACATCGGTGACCAGGGAGACCCTTCCCCAATGACCCCATCGCTCGCCGGGGAGACCCTTCCCCAACGATCCCATCGGTTGCCGGGGAGACCCTTCCCCAACGACCACATTGGTGACCGGGGAGACCCTTCCCCAATGACACCATCGGTGACCAGGGAGACCCTTCCCCAATGACACGATCGGTGGCCAGGGAGACCCTTCCCCAACGACCCCATTGGTGTTCGGGGAGACCCTTCCCCAATGACACCATCGGTATTCAGTGAGACTCTTCCCCAATGACACCATCGGTGGCCGGGGAGACCCTTCCCCAACGACCCCATCGGTGACCAGGGAGACCCTTCCCCAAATACCCTATAGCTGGCCAGAGAGACCCTTCCCCAACGACCCCATCGGTGACCAGGGAGACCCTTCCCCAACGACCGCAACGGTGGCCGGGGAGACCCTTCCCCAACGACCCCATCGGTCGCCGGAGAGACCCACCCCCAACGACCCCATCGGAGCCGGGGAGACCCTTCCCCAACGACCCCATCGGTGACTTGGGAGACCCTTCCCCAACGACCACATTGGTGACCGGGGAGACCCTTCCCCAACGACCCCATCGGTGGCCGGGGAAACCCTTCCCCAATGACACCATCGGTGGCCGGGGAGACCCTTCCCAAATCAAGTCATCGGTGGCCATGGAGACTCTTCCCCAACGACCCCATCGGTGACCGGGGAGACCCTTCCCCAACGACCCCATCGGTGGCCAGGGAGACCGTTCCCAATGACACCATCGGTGGCCGGGGAGACCATTCCCCAATGACACCATCGGTCGCCAGGGAGACCCCTCCCCAAAGACCCCATCGGTCGCCAGGGAGACCCTTCCCCAACGACACCATCGGTATCCAGGGAGACCCTTCCCCAACGACACCATCGGTGACCGGGGAGACACTTCCACAATGACACCATCGGTGGCCATGGAGACCCTTCCCCAAAGACCCCATCGGTCGCCAGGGAGACCGTTCCCCAACGACACCATCGGTATCCAGGGAGACCCTTCCCCAAATACACCATCGGTGACCGGGGTGACCCTTCCACAATGACACCATCGGTCAGCAGGTAGACCCTTCCCCAATGACACCATCTGAGGCCGGAAAGACCCTTCCCAAATTACACCATCGGTGGCCAGGGAGATCCTTCCCCAACGACACCAAGAGTCGCCAGGGAGATCCTTCCCTAATGACAACATCGGTCCACAGGGAGACCATTCCCAAATTACACCATCGGCCGCCGGGGAGACCCTTCCCCAATGACACCAACTGTCGCCAGGGAGACCCTTCCCCAATGACAACATCTGTCCACAGGGAGACCCTTCCCAAATTACACCATCGGTCTCCAGGGAGACCCTTCCCCAACGACCACATCAGAGACAGGGGAGACCCTTCCCCAACGATACCATCGGTGGCCGGGGAGACCATTCCCCAACGACCCAATCCGTCGCCGGGGAGACCCTTCCCCAACGAAACCATCGGTGAACGGGGAGACCCTTCCCCAATGACCGCATCGGTGGCCTGGGAGACCATTCCCCAACGACACCATCTCCCACTCAATCTGATCATCACCCTCCCGACCATCTCCTACTCAGTCGGATCCTCACCCTGACGATCATCTTCCACTCAATCTGATCCTCACCCTGACGATCATCTTCCACTCAATCAGATCCTCACCCTGAGGATCATCTCCCACACAATGTGATCCTCACCCTCACGATCATCTCCCACTTAATCTGATCCTCACCCTCACGGTCATCTCCCACTCAATCTGATCCTCACCATCACGATCATCTCCCACTCAGTCTGATCCTCACACTCCCGACCATCTCCCACTCAATCTGATCCTCACCCTCCCGATCATCTCCCACTCAATCTGATCCTCACCCTCACGGTCATCTCCCACTCAATCTGATCCTCACCCTCCCGATCATCTCCCACTCAATCTGATCCTCACCTCCTGATCATCTCCAACTCAATCTGATCCTCACCCTCCCGATCATCTCCCACTCAATCTGATCCTCATCGTCCCGACCATCTCCCACTCAATCTGATCCTCACCGTCCCGATCATCTCCCACTCCATCTGTTCCTCACCCTCCCGATCATCTCCCACTCAAACTGATCCTCCCCCTCCCGATCATCTCCCACACTATCTGATCCTCATCCTCCCGATCATCTTCCACTCAATCTGATCCTCACGCTCCCGATCATCTCCCACTCAATCTGATCCTCACCCTCCCGATCATCTCCCACTCAATCTGATCCTCACCCTCCCGATCATTTCCCACTGAATCTGATCCTCACCCTCCTGATCATCTCCCAATGAATCTGATTCACACCCTACCGACCATCTCCCACTCAATCATATCCTCACCCTCCAAATCATCTCCCACTCAATCTGATCCTCACCCTCCCGACCATCTCCCACTCAAACTGATCCTCACACTCCCGACCAACTCCCACTCCATCTGTTCCTCACCCTCCCAACCGTCTCCCACTCAATCTGATCCTCATCGTCCCGACCATCTCCCACTCAATCTGAGCCTCACCCGTCTGACCATCTCCAACTCAATCTGATCCTCACTTTCCCGATCATCTCCCACAGAATCTGATCCTCACCCTCCCGACCAACTCCCACACAATCTGATCCTCACCCTCCCGATCATCTCCCACCGAATCTGATCCTCACCGGCCCGATCATCTCCCATTCCATCTGATCCTCACCCTCCCGATCATCTCCCACTCAATCTGATCCTCACCCGTCTGACCATCGCCCACTCAATCTGATCCTCACCCTCTCGACCGTCTCCCACTCACGGTTCCTCACACTCTCGACAATCTCCCACTCAATCTGATCCTCACCCTCCCGATGATCTCCCACTCAATCTGATCCTCACCCTCCCGATCATCTCCCACTCAATCTGATCATCACCCTCCCGATCATCTCCCACTCAATCTGATCATCACCCTCCCGACCATCTCCCACTCAATCTGATCCTCACCTTCCCGATCATCTCCCACTCAATCTGATCCTCACCCTCCCGATCATCTCCCACTCAATCTGATCCTCACCCTCCCGACCATCTCGCACTCAATCTGATCCTCACCCTCCCGATCATCTCCCACTCAATCTGATCCTCACCCTCCCGACCATCTCGCACTCAATCTGATCCTCACCCTCTCGATCATCTCCCACTCAATCTGATCCTCACCCTTCCGATCATCTCCCACTCAATCTGATCCTCACCCGTCTGACCATCTCCCACTCAATCTGATCCTCACCTTCCCGATCATCTCACACTCAATCTGATCCTCACCCTCCCGATCATCTCCCACTCAATCTGATCCTCACCTTCCCGATCATCTCCCACTCAATCTGATCCTAACCCTCCCGATCATCTCCCACTCAATCTGATCATCACCCTCCCGATGATCTCCCACTCAATCTGATCCTCACCCTCACGACCATCTCCGACTCAATCTGATCCTCACCTTCCCGATCATCTCCCACTCCATCTGATCCTCAACCTCCCGACCATCTCCCACACAATCTGATCCTCACCCTCCCGAACGTCTCCCACTCAATCTGATCCTCAGCCTCCCGAGCAGCTCCCACTCAATCTGATCCTCACCCTCCCGACCATCTCCCACTCAATCTGATGCTCTCCTCCCCATCATCTCCAACTCAATCTGATCCTCACCCTCACGATCATCTCCCACAGTCTGATCCTCATCCTCCCGATCATCTCCCACTCAATCTGATCCTCACCCCGATCATCTCCCACTCAATCTAATCCTCACCCTCTCGACCAACTCCCACTCACTGTTCCTCACCCTCCCGACCATCTCCCATTCAATCTGATCATCACCCTCACAAGCATCTCCCACTCAATGTGATCCTCATCCTACCGATCATCTCCAACTCAATCTGATCCTCACCCTTTCGATCATCTCCCACTCAACCTGATCCTCACCCTCCTGAAAATCTCCCACTGAATCTGATCCTCACCTCCCGATCATCTCCCATTCCATCTGATCCTCACCCCCATGATCATCTCCCGCAGTCTGATCCTCATTCTCCCGATCATCTCCCACTCAATCTGATCCTCACCTTCCCGATCATCTCCCACTCATTCTGATCCTCACCCTCTCGACCATCTCCCACTCACTGTTCCTCACCCTCCCGACCATCTCCCATTCAATCTGATCCTCACCCTCCCGATCATTTCCCACTCCGTCTGTTCCTCATCCTCCCGATCATCTCACACTCAATCTGATCCTCACCCTCCCGATCATCTCCCACTCAATCTGATCCTCACCCTCACGACCATCTCCCACTCAATCTGATCCTCACCTTCCCGATCATCTCCCACTCAATCTGATCCTCACCCCCACGATCATCTCCCACTCAATCTGATCCTCACCCTCTCGACCATCTCCCACTCACTGTTCCTCACCCTCCCGACCATCTCCCATTCAATCTGATCCTCACCCTCCCGATCATTTCCCACTCCGTCTGTTCCTCATCCTCCCGATCATCTCCCACTCAATCTGATCCTCACCTTCCCGACCATCTCCCACTCCATCTGTTCCTCACCCTCCAGACCATCTCCCACTCAATCTTATCCTCACCCTCCCGATCATCTCCCACACAATCTGATCCTCACCCTCCCGATCATCTCCCACTCAATCTGATCCTCACCCTCCAGATCATCTCCCACTCAATCTGATCCTCACCCGTCTGACCATCTCCCACTCAATCTGATCCTCTCCTCCCGACCATCTCCCACAATCTGATCCTCACCTCCCGATCATCTCCCACTCAATCTGATCCTCACCCTCCCGACCATCTCCCACTCAATCTGATCCTCACCCGTCTGACCATCTCCCACTCAATCTGATCCTCAACTTCCCGACCATCTCCCACTCAATCTGATCCTCACCCTCCCGACCATCTCCAACTCAATCTGATCCTCACCCTCCCGATCATCTCCCACTCACTGTTCCTCACACTCCCGACCATCTCCCACTCAATCTGATCCTCACCCTCCCGATCATCTCCCACTCAATCTGATCCTCACACTCCCGATCATCTCCCACTCAATCTTATCCTCACCCTCCCGATCATCTCCCACTCAATCTGATCCTCACCCTCCCGACCATCTCCCACTCAATCTGATCCTCACACTCCCGATCATCTCCCACTCAATCTGGTCCTCACCCTCCCGACCATCTCCAACTCAATCTGATCCTCACCCTCCCGATCATCTCCCACTCAATCTGATCCTCACCCTCCTGATCATGTCCCACTCAATCTGTTCCTCACCCTCCCGATCATCTCCCACTCAATCTGATCCTCACCCTCCAGACCATCTCCCACTCAATCTGATCCTCACCCTCCGGATCATCTCCCACTCAATCTTATCCTCACCCTCCCGATCATCTCCCACTCAATCTGATCCTCACCCTCCCGACCATCTCCCACTCAATCTGATCCTCACACTCCCGATCATCTCCCACTCAATCTGATCCTCACCCTCCCGATCATCTCCCACTCAATCTGATCCTCACCCTCCCGACCATCTCCAACTCAATCTGATCCTCACCCTCACGATCATCTCCCACAGTCTGATCCTCATCCTCCCGATCATCTCCCACTCAATCTGATCCTCACCCTCTCGACCATCTCCCACTCAATCTGATCATCACCTTCCAGATCATCTCCCACTCAATCTGATCCTCACCCTCTCGACCATCTCCCACTCACTGTTCCTCACCCTCCCGACCATCTCCCATTCAATCTGATCCTCACCCTCCCGATCATGTCCCACTCCATCTGTTCCTCACCCTCCAGACATCTCCCACTCAATCTTATCCTCACCCTCCCGATCATCTCCCACACAATCTGATCCTCACCCTCCCGATCATCTCCCACTCAATCTGTTCCTCACTCTCCCGATGATCTCCCACTCATTCTGATCCTCACCTTCCCGATCATCTCCCACTCAATCTGATCCTCACCCCCACGATCATCTCCCACTCAATCTGATCCTCACCTTCCCGATCATCTCCCACTCATTCTGACCCTCACCCTCTCGACCATCTCCCACTCACTGTTCCTCACCCTCCCGACCATCTCCCATTCAATCTGATCCTCACCCTCCCGATCATTTCCCACTCCGTCTGTTCCTCACCCTCCCGACCATCTCCTACTCAATCTGATCCTCATCCTCCCGATCATCTCACACTCAATCTGATCCTCACCCTCCCGATCATCTCCCACTCATTCTGATACTCACCCTCACGACCATCTCCCACTCAATCTGATCCTCACCTTCCCGATCATCTCCCACTCAATCTGATCCTCACCTTCCCGACCATCTCCCACTCCATCTGTTCCTCACCCTCCAGACCATCTCCCACTCAATCTGATCCTCACCCGTCTGACCATCTCCCACTCAATCTGATCCTCTCCTCCCGACCATCTCCCACAATCTGATCCTCACCTCCCGACCATCTCCCACTCCATCTTATCATCACCCTCCCGATCATGTCCCACTCCATCTGTTCCTCACCCTCCCGACCATCTCCCACTCAATCTTATCCTCACCCTCCCGATCATCTCCCACTCAATCTGATCCTCACCCTCCCGACCATCTCCCACTCAATCTGATCCTCACACTCCCAATCATCTCCCACTCAATCTGATCCTCACCCTCCCGATCATCTCCCACTCAATCTGATCCTCACCCTCCCGACCATCTCCCACTCAATCTGATCCTCATCCTCCTGATCATTTCCCACTCAATCTGATCCTCACTCTCCCGATGATCTCCCACTCAATCTGATCCTCACCCTCACAAGCATCACCCACTCAATCTGATCCTCATCCTACCGATCATCTCCAACTCAATCTGAACCTCACACTTTCGATCATCTCCCACTCAATCTGATCCTCACCTCCCGATCATCTCCCACTCAATCTGATCCTCACCCTCCCGATCATCTCCCACTCAATCTGATCCTCACCCTCCCGATCATCTCCCACTCAATCTGATCCTCATCTTCCTGATCATTTCCCACTCAATCTGATCCTCACTCTCCCTATGATCTCCCACTCAATCTGATCCTCACCCTCACAAGCATCACCCACTCAATCTGATCCTCATCCTACCGATCATCTCCAACTCAATCTGATCCTCACCCTTTCGATCATCTCCCACTCAATCTGATCCTCACCTCCCGATCATCTCCCACTCAATCTGATCCTCACCTTCCCGATCATCTCCCACTCAATCTGATCCTCACCCTCCCGATCATGTCCCACTCAATCTGATCATCACCCTCCCGATGATCTCCCACTCAATCTGACCCTCACCCTCACGACCATCTATGACTCAATCTGATCCTCACCTTCCCGATCATCTCCCACTCAATCTGATCCTCAACCTCCCGACCATCTCCCGCACAATCTGATCCTCACCCTCCCGAACGTCTCCCACTCAATCTGATCCTCAGCCTCCCGAGCATCTCCCACTCAATCTGATCCTCACCCTCCCGACCATCTCCCACTCAATCTGATCCTCTCCTCCCCAGCATCTCCCATTCAATCTGATCCTCACCCTCCCGATCATGTCCCACTCCATCTGTTCCTCACCCTCCAGACCATCTCCCACTCAATCTTATCCTCACCCTCCCGATCATCTCCCACACAATCTGATCCTCACTCTCCCGATGATCTCCCACTCAATCTGATCCTCACCCTCCCGATCATCTCCCACACAATCTGATCCTCACCCTCCCGATCATCTCCCACTCAATCTGATCCTCATCCTCCTGATCATTTCCCACTCAATCTGATCCTCACTCTCCCGATGATCTCCCACTCAATCTGATCCTCACCCTCACAAGCATCACCCACTCAATCTGATCCTCATCCTACCGATCATCTCCAACTCAATCTGATCCTCACCCTTTCGATCATCTCCCACTCAATCTGCTCCTCACCTCCCGATCATCTCCCACTCAATCTGATCCTCACCCTCCCGATCATCTCCCACTCAATCTGATCCTCACCTTCCCGATCATCTCCCACTCATTCTGATCCTCACCTTCCCGATCATCTCCCACTCAATCTGATCCTCACCCCCACGATCATCTCCCACTCAATCTGATCCTCACCTTCCCGATCATCTCCCTCTCATTCTGATCCTCACCCTCTCGACCATCTCCCACTCACTGTTCCTCACCCTCCCGACCATCTCCCATTCAATCTGATCCTCACCCTCCCGATCATTTCCCACTCCGTCTGTTCCTCACCCTCCCGACCATCTCCTACTCAATCTGATCCTCATCCTCCCGATCATCTCACACTCAATCTGATCCTCACCCTCCCGATCATCTCCCACTCAATCTGATACTCACCCTCACGACCATCTCCCACTCAATCTGATCCTCACCTTCCCGATCATCTCCCACTCAATCTGATCCTCACCCTCCCGACCATCTCCCACTCAATCTGATCCTCACACTCCCGATCATCTCCCACTCCATCTGTTCCTCACCCTCCAGACCATCTCCCACTCAATCTTATCCTCACCTTCCCGATCATCTCCCACTCAATCTGATCCTCACCCTCCCGATCATCTCCCACTCAATCTGATCCTCACCCGTCTGACCATCTCCCACACAATCTGATCATCACCCTCCCGATGATCTCCCACTCAATCTGACCCTCACCCTCACGACCATCTACGACTCAATCTGATCCTCACCTTCCCGATCATCTCCCACTCAATCTGATCCTCAACCTCCCGACCATCTCCCACACAATCTGATCCTCACCCTCCCGAACGTCTCCCACTCAATCTGATCCTCAGCCTCCCGAGCATCTCCCACTCAATCTGATCCTCACCCTCCCGACCATCTCCCACTCAATCTGATCCTCTCCTCCCCACCATCTCCCATTCAATCTGATCCTCACCCTCCCGATCATGTCCCACTCCATCTGTTCCTCACCCTCCAGACCATCTCCCACTCAATCTTATCCTCACCCTCCCGATCATCTCCCACACAATCTGATCCTCACTCTCCCGATGATCTCCCACTCAATCTGATCCTCACCCTCCCGATCATCTCCCACACAATCTGATCCTCACCCTCCCGATCATCTCCCACACAATCTGATCCTCATCCTCCTGATCATTTCCCACTCAATCTGATCCTCACTCTCCCGATGATCTCCCACTCAATCTGATCCTCACCCTCACAAGCATCACCCACTCAATCTGATCCTCATCCTACCGATCATCTCCAACTCAATCTGATCCTCACCCTTTCGATCATCTCCCACTCAATCTGCTCCTCACCTCCCGATCATCTCCCACTCAATCTGTTCCTCACCCTCCCGACCATCTCCTACTCAATCTGATCCTCATCCTCCCGATCATCTCACACTCAATCTGATCCTCACCCTCCCGATCATCTCCCACTCAATCTGATACTCACCCTCACGACCAACTCCCACTCAATCTGATCCTCACCTTCCCGATCATCTCCCACTCAATCTGATCCTCACCCTCCCGACCATCTCCCACTCAATCTGATCCTCACACTCCCGATCATCTCCCACTCAATCTGATCCTCACCCTCCCGACCATCTCCCATTCAATCTGATCCTCACCCTCCCGATCATTTCCCACTCCGTCTGTTCCTCACCCTCCCGACCATCTCCTACTCAATCTGATCCTCATCCTCCTGATCATCTCACACTCAATCTTATCATCACCCTCCCGATCATGTCCCACTCCATCTGTTCCTCACCCTCCAGACCATCTCCCACTCAATCTTATCCTCACCCTCCCGATCACCTCCCACTCAATCTGATCCTCACCCTCCAGACCATCTCCCACTCAATCTGATCCTCACACTCCCGATCATCTCCCACTCAATCTGATCCTCACCCTCCCGATCATCTCCCACTCAATCTGATCCTCACCCTCCCGACCATCTCCAACTCAATCTGATCCTCACCCTCACGATCATCTCCCCCAGTCTGATCCTCATCCTCCCGATCATCTCCCACTCAATCTGATCCTCACCCTCTCGACCATCTCCCACTCAATCTGATCATCACCTTCCCGATCATCTCCCACTCAATCTGATCCTCACCCTCTCGACCATCTCCCACTCACTGTTCCTCACCCTCCTGACCATCTCCCATTCAATCTGATCCTCACCCTCCCGATCATGTCCCACTCCATCTGTTCCTCACCCTCCAGACATCTCCCACTCAATCTTATCCTCACCCTCCCGATCATCTCCCACACAATCTGATCCTCACCCTCCCGATCATCTCCCACTCAATCTGTTCCTCACTCTCCCGATGATCTCCCACTCATTCTGATCCTCACCTTCCCGATCATCTCCCACTCAATCTGATCCTCACCCCCACGATCATCTCCCACTCAATCTGATCCTCACCTTCCCGATCATCTCCCTCTCATTCTGACCCTCACCCTCTCGACCATCTCCCACTCACTGTTCCTCACTCTCCCGACCATCTCCCATTCAATCTGATCCTCACCCTCCCGATCATTTCCCACGCCGTCTGTTCCTCACCCTCCCGACCATCTCCTACTCAATCTGATCCTCATCCTCCCGATCATCTCACACTCAATCTGATCCTCACCCTCCCGATCATCTCCCACTCAATCTGATACTCACCCTCACGACCATCTCCCACTCAATCTGATCCTCACCTTCCCAATCATCTCCCACTCAATCTGATCCTCACCTTCCCGACCATCTCCCACTCAATCTGTTCCTCACCCTCCAGACCATTTCCCACTCAATCTTATCCTCACCCTCCCGATCATCTCCCACACAATCTGATCCTCACCGTCCCGATCATCTCCCACTCAATCTGATCCTCACCCTCCAGATCATCTCCCACTCAATCTGATCCTCACCCGTCTGACCATCTCCCACTCAATCTGATCCTCTCCTCCCGACCATCTCCCACAATCTGATCCTCACCTCCCGACCATCTCCCACTCAATCTGATCCTCACCCTCTCGACCATCTCCCACTCCATCTGTTCCTCACCCTCCCGATCATGTCCCACTCCATCTGTTCCTCACCCTCCAGACATCTCCCACTCAATCTTATCCTCACCCTCCCGATCATCTCCCACACAATCTGATCCTCACCGTCCCGATCATCTCCCACTCAATCTGTTCCTCACTCTCCCGATGATCTCCCACTCATTCTGATCCTCACCTTCCCGATCATCTCCCACTCAATCTGATCCTCACCCCCACGATCATCTCCCACACAATCTGATCCTCACCTTCCCGATCATCTCCCTGTCATTCTGACCCTCAACCTCTCGACCATCTCCCACTCACTGTTCCTCACCCTCCCGACCATCTCCCATTCAATCTGATCCTCACCCTCCCGATCATTTCCCACGCCGTCTGTTCCTCACCCTCCCGACCATCTCCTACTCAATCTGATCCTCATCCTCCCGATCATCTCACACTCAATCTGATCCTCACCCTCCCGATCATCTCCCACTCAATCTGATACTCACCCTCACGACCATCTCCTACTCAATCTGATCCTCACCTTCCCGATCATCTCCCACTCAATCTGATCCTCACCTTCCCGACCATCTCCCACTCCATGTTCCTCACCCTCCAGACCATCTCCCACTCAATCTTATCCTCACCCTCCCGATCATCTCCCACTCAATCTGATCCTCACCTTCCCGACCATCTCCCACTCAATCTGATCCTCTCCTCCCGACCATCTCCCACAATCTGATCCTCACCTCCCGACCATCTCCCACTCCATCTTACCATCACCCTCCCGATCATGTCCCACTCCATCTGTTCCTCATCCTCCAGACCATCTCCCACTCAATCTTATCCTCACCCTCCCGATCATCTCCCACTCAATCTGACCCTCACCCTCTCGACCATCTCCCACTCACTGTTCCTCACTCTCCCGACCATCTCCCATTCAATCTGATCCTCACCCTCCCGATCATTTCCCACGCCGTCTGTTCCTCACCCTCCCGACCATCTCCTACTCAATCTGATCCTCATCCTCCCGATCATCTCACACTCAATCTGATCCTCACCCTCCCGATCATCTCCCACTCAATCTGATACTCACCCTCACGACCATCTCCCACTCAATCTGATCCTCACCTTCCCAATCATCTCCCACTCAATCTGATCCTCACCTTCCCGACCATCTCCCACTCAATCTGTTCCTCACCCTCCAGACCATTTCCCACTCAATCTTATCCTCACCCTCCCGATCATCTCCCACACAATCTGATCCTCACCGTCCCGATCATCTCCCACTCAATCTGATCCTCACCCTCCAGATCATCTCCCACTCAATCTGATCCTCACCCGTCTGACCATCTCCCACTCAATCTGATCCTCTCCTCCCGACCATCTCCCACAATCTGATCCTCACCTCCCGACCATCTCCCACTCAATCTGATCCTCACCCTCTCGACCATCTCCCACTCCATCTGTTCCTCACCCTCCCGATCATGTCCCACTCCATCTGTTCCTCACCCTCCAGACATCTCCCACTCAATCTTATCCTCACCCTCCCGATCATCTCCCACACAATCTGATCCTCACCGTCCCGATCATCTCCCACTCAATCTGTTCCTCACTCTCCCGATGATCTCCCACTCATTCTGATCCTCACCTTCCCGATCATCTCCCACTCAATCTGATCCTCACCCCCACGATCATCTCCCACACAATCTGATCCTCACCTTCCCGATCATCTCCCTGTCATTCTGACCCTCAACCTCTCGACCATCTCCCACTCACTGTTCCTCACCCTCCCGACCATCTCCCATTCAATCTGATCCTCACCCTCCCGATCATTTCCCACGCCGTCTGTTCCTCACCCTCCCGACCATCTCCTACTCAATCTGATCCTCATCCTCCCGATCATCTCACACTCAATCTGATCCTCACCCTCCCGATCATCTCCCACTCAATCTGATACTCACCCTCACGACCATCTCCTACTCAATCTGATCCTCACCTTCCCGATCATCTCCCACTCAATCTGATCCTCACCTTCCCGACCATCTCCCACTCCATGTTCCTCACCCTCCAGACCATCTCCCACTCAATCTTATCCTCACCCTCCCGATCATCTCCCACTCAATCTGATCCTCACCTTCCCGACCATCTCCCACTCAATCTGATCCTCTCCTCCCGACCATCTCCCACAATCTGATCCTCACCTCCCGACCATCTCCCACTCCATCTTACCATCACCCTCCCGATCATGTCCCACTCCATCTGTTCCTCATCCTCCAGACCATCTCCCACTCAATCTTATCCTCACCCTCCCGATCATCTCCCACTCAATCTGATCCTCACCCTCCCGACCATCTCCCACTCAATCTGATCCTCACACTCCCAATCATCTCCCACTCAATCTGATCCTCACCCTCCCGATCATCTCCCACTCAATCTGATCCTCACCCTCCCGACCATCACCAACTCAATCTGATCCTCACCCTCACGATCATCTCCCACAGTCTGATCCTCATCCTCCCGATCATCTCCCACTCAATCTGATCCTCACCCTCTCGACCATCTCCCACTCAATCTGATCATCACCCTCTCGATCATCTCCCACTCAATCTGATCCTCACCCTCCCGATCATCTCCCACTCAATCTGATCCTCACCCTCTCGACCATCTCCCACTCAATCTGATCCTCACCCTCTCGACCATCTCCCACACAATCTGATCCTCACCCTCCCGATCATCTCCCACTCAATCTGTTCCTCACTCTCCCGATGATCTCCCACTCATTCTGATCCTCACCTTCCCGATCATCTCCCACTCAATCTGATCCTCACCCCCACGATCATCTCCCACTCAATCTGATCCTCACCTTCCCGATCATCTCCCTCTCATTCTGACCCTCACCCTCTCGACCATCTCCCACTCACTGTTCCTCACTCTCCCGACCATCTCCCATTCAATCTGATCCTCACCCTCCCGATCATTTCCCACGCCGTCTGTTCCTCACCCTCCCGACCATCTCCTACTCAATCTGATCCTCATCCTCCCGATCATCTCACACTCAATCTGATCCTCACCCTCCCGATCATCTCCCACTCAATCTGATACTCACCCTCACGACCATCTCCCACTCAATCTGATCCTCACCTTCCCAATCATCTCCCACTCAATCTGATCCTCACCTTCCCGACCATCTCCCACTCAATCTGTTCCTCACCCTCCAGACCATTTCCCACTCAATCTTATCCTCACCCTCCCGATCATCTCCCACACAATCTGATCCTCACCGTCCTGATCATCTCCCACTCAATCTGATCCTCACCCTCCAGATCATCTCCCACTCAATCTGATCCTCACCCGTCTGACCATCTCCCACTCAATCTGATCCTCTCCTCCCGACCATCTCCCACAATCTGATCCTCACCTCCCGACCATCTCCCACTCAATCTGATCCTCACCCTCTCGACCATCTCCCACTCCATCTGTTCCTCACCCTCCCGATCATGTCCCACTCCATCTGTTCCTCACCCTCCAGACATCTCCCACTCAATCTTATCCTCACCCTCCCGATCATCTCCCACACAATCTGATCCTCACCGTCCCGATCATCTCCCACTCAATCTGTTCCTCACTCTCCCGATGATCTCCCACTCATTCTGATCCTCACCTTCCCGATCATCTCCCACTCAATCTGATCCTCACCCCCACGATCATCTCCCACACAATCTGATCCTCACCTTCCCGATCATCTCCCTGTCATTCTGACCCTCAACCTCTCGACCATCTCCCACTCACTGTTCCTCACCCTCCCGACCATCTCCCATTCAATCTGATCCTCACCCTCCCGATCATTTCCCACGCCGTCTGTTCCTCACCCTCCCGACCATCTCCTACTCAATCTGATCCTCATCCTCCCGATCATCTCACACTCAATCTGATCCTCACCCTCCCGATCATCTCCCACTCAATCTGATACTCACCCTCACGACCATCTCCTACTCAATCTGATCCTCACCTTCCCGATCATCTCCCACTCAATCTGATCCTCACCTTCCCGACCATCTCCCACTCCATGTTCCTCACCCTCCAGACCATCTCCCACTCAATCTTATCCTCACCCTCCCGATCATCTCCCACTCAATCTGATCCTCACCTTCCCGACCATCTCCCACTCAATCTGATCCTCTCCTCCCGACCATCTCCCACAATCTGATCCTCACCTCCCGACCATCTCCCACTCCATCTTACCATCACCCTCCCGATCATGTCCCACTCCATCTGTTCCTCATCCTCCAGACCATCTCCCACTCAATCTTATCCTCACCCTCCCGATCATCTCCCACTCAATCTGATCCTCACCCTCCCGACCATCTCCCACTCAATCTGATCCTCACACTCCCAATCATCTCCCACTCAATCTGATCCTCACCCTCCCGATCATCTCCCACTCAATCTGATCCTCACCCTCCCGACCATCACCAACTCAATCTGATCCTCACCCTCACGATCATCTCCCACAGTCTGATCCTCATCCTCCCGATCATCTCCCACTCAATCTGATCCTCACCCTCTCGACCATCTCCCACTCAATCTGATCATCACCCTCTCGATCATCTCCCACTCAATCTGATCCTCACCCTCCCGATCATCTCCCACTCAATCTGATCCTCACCCTCTCGACCATCTCCCACTCAATCTGATCCTCACCCTCTCGACCATCTCCCACTCAATCTGATCCTCACCCTCCCGATCATCTCCCACTCAATCTGATCCTCACCCTCTCGACCATCTCCCACTCAATCTGATCCTCACTTACCCGATCATCTCCCACTCAATCTGATCCTCACCCTCCCGATCATCTCCCACTCAATCTGATCCTCACCCTCCCGACCATCACCAACTCAATCTGATCCTCACCCTCACGATCATCTCCCACAGTCTGATCCTCATCCTCCCGATCATCTCCCACTCAATCTGATCCTCACCCTCCCGATCATCTCCCACTCAATCTGATCCTCACCCTCCCGACCATCACCAACTCAATCTGATCCTCACCCTCACGATCATCTCCCACAGTCTGATCCTCATCCTCCCGACCATCTCCCACTCACTGTTCCTCACCCTCCCGACCATCTCCCATTCAATCTGATCCTCACCCTCCCGATCATGTCCCACTCCATCTGTTCCTCACCCTCCAGACATCTCCCACTCAATCTTATCCTCACCCTCCCGATCATCTCCCACACAATCTGATCCTCACCCTCCCGATAATCTCCCACTCAATCTGTTCCTCACTCTCCCGATGATCTCCCACTCAATCTGATCCTCACCCTCCCGATCATCTCCCACACAATCTGATCCTCAGTCTCCCGATGATCTCCCACTCAATCTGATCCTCACCCTCACAAGCATCACCCACTCAATCTGATCCTCATCCTACCAATCATCTCCAACTCAATCTGATCCTCACCCTTTCGATCATCTCCCACTCAATCTGCTCCTCACCTCCCGATCATCTCCCACTCAATCTGATCCTCACCCTCCCGATCATCTCCCACTCAATCTGATCCTCACCTTCCCGATCATCTCCCACTCATTCTGATCCTAACCTTCCCGATCATCTCCCACTCAATCTGATCCTCACCCCCACGATCATCTCCCACTCAATCTGATCCTCACCTTCCCGATCATCTCCCTCTCATTCTGATCCTCACCCTCTCGACCATCTCCCACTCACTGTTCCTCACCCTCCCGACCATCTCCCATTCAATCTGATCCTCACCCTCCCGATCATTTCCCACTCCGTCTGTTCCTCACCCTCCCGACCATCTCCTACTCAATCTGATCCTCATCCTCCCGATCATCTCACACTCAATCTGATCCTCACCCTCCCGATCATCTCCCACTCAATCTGATACTCACCCTCACGACCATCTCCCACTCAATCTGATCCTCACCTTCCCGATCATCTCCCACTCAATCTGATCCTCACCCTCCCGACCATCTCCCACTCAATCTGATCCTCACACTCCCGATCATCTCCCACTCCATCTGTTCCTCACCCTCCAGACCATCTCCCACTCAATCTTATCCTCACCTTCCCGATCATCTCCCACTCAATCTGATCCTCACCCTCCCGATCATCTCCCACTCAATCTGATCATCACCCTCCCGATGATCTCCCACTCAATCTGACCCTCACCCTCACGACCATCTACGACTCAATCTGATCCTCACCTTCCCGATCATCTCCCACACAATCTGATCCTCAACCTCCCGACCATCTCCCACACAATCTGATCCTCACCCTCCCGAACGTCTCCCACTCAATCTGATCCTCAGCCTCCCGAGCATCTCCCACTCAATCTGATCCTCACCCTCCCGACCATCTCCCACTCAATCTGATCCTCTCCTCCCCACCATCTCCCATTCAATCTGATCCTCACCCTCCCGATCATGTCCCACTCAATCTTATCCTCACCCTCCCGATCATCTCCCACACAATCTGATCCTCACTCTCCCGATGATCTCCCACTCAATCTGATCCTCACCCTCCCGATCATCTCCCACACAATCTGATCCTCACCCTCCCGATCATCTCCCACTCAATCTGATCCTCATCCTCCTGATCATTTCCCACTCAATCTGATCCTCACTCTCCCGATGATCTCCCACTCAATCTGATCCTCACCCTCACAAGCATCACCCACTCAATCTGATCCTCATCCTACCGATCATCTCCAACTCAATCTGATCCTCACCCTTTCGATCATCTCCCACTCAATCTGCTCCTCACCTCCCGATCATCTCCCACTCAATCTGATCCTCACCCTCCCGATCATCTCCCACTCAATCTGATCCTCACCTTCCCGATCATCTCCCACTCATTCTGATCCTCACCTTCCCGATCATCTCCCACTCAATCTGATCCTCACCCCCACGATCATCTCCCACTCAATCTGATCCTCACCTTCCCGATCATCTCCCTCTCATTCTGATCCTCACCCTCTCGACCATCTCCCACTCACTGTTCCTCACCCTCCCGACCATCTCCCATTCAATCTGATCCTCACCCTCCCGATCATTTCCCACTCCGTCTGTTCCTCACCCTCCCGACCATCTCCTACTCAATCTGATCCTCATCCTCCCGATCATCTCACACTCAATCTGATCCTCATCCTCCCGATCATCTCCCACTCAATCTGATACTCACCCTCACGACCATCTCCCACTCAATCTGATCCTCACCTTCCCGATCATCTCCCACTCAATCTGATCCTCACCCTCCCGACCATCTCCCACTCAATCTGATCCTCACACTCCCGATCATCTCCCACTCAATCTGATCCTCACCCTCCCGACCATCTCCCATTCAATCTGATCCTCACCCTCCCTATCATTTCCCACTCCGTCTGTTCCTCACCCTCCCGACCATCTCCTACTCAATCTGATCCTCATCCTCCTGATCATCTCACACTCAATCTTATCATCACCCTCCCGATCATCTCCCACTCAATCTGTTCCTCACCCTCCAGACCATCTCCCACTCAATCTTATCCTCACCCTCCCGATCACCTCCCACTCAATCTGATCCTCACCCTCCCGACCATCTCCCACTCAATCTGATCCTCACACTCCCGATCATCTCCCACTCAATCTGATCCTCACCCTCCCGATCATCTCCCACTCAATCTGATCCTCACCCTCCCGACCATCTCCAACTCAATCTGATCCTCACCCTCACGATCATCTCCCCCAGTCTGATCCTCATCCTCCCGATCATCTCCCACTCAATCTGATCCTCACCCTCTCGACCATCTCCCACTCAATCTGATCATCACCTTCCCGATCATCTCCCACACAATCTGATCCTCACCCTCCCGATCATCTCCCACTCAATCTGATCCTCATCCTCCCGATCATCTCCCACTCAATCTGATCCTCACCCTCTCGACCATCTCCCACTCAATCTGATCATCACCTTCCCGATCATCTCCCACTCAATCTGATCCTCACCCTCTCGAACATCTCCCACTCACTGTTCCTCACCCTCCCGACCATCTCCCATTCAATCTGATCCTCACCCTCCCGATCATGTCCCACTCCATCTGTTCCTCACCCTCCAGACATCTCCCACTCAATCTTATCCTCACCCTCCCGATCATCTCCCACACAATCTGATCCTCACCCTCCCGATCATCTCCCACTCAATCTGTTCCTCACTCTCCCGATGATCTCCCACTCATTCTGATCCTCACCTTCCCGATCATCTCCCACTCAATCTGATCCTCACCCCCACGATCAGCTCCCACTCAATCTGATCCTCACCTTCCCGATCATCTCCCTCTCATTCTGACCCTCACCCTCTCGACCATCTCCCACTCACTGTTCCTCACTCTCCCGACCATCTCCCATTCAATCTGATCCTCACCCTCCCGATCATTTCCCACGCCGTCTGTTCCTCACCCTCCCGACCATCTCCTACTCAATCTGATCCTCATCCTCCCGATCATCTCACACTCAATCTGATCCTCACCCTCCCGATCATCTCCCACTCAATCTGATACTCACCCTCACGACCATCTCCCACTCAATCTGATCCTCACCTTCCCGATCATCTCCCACTCAATCTGATCCTCACCTTCCCGACCATCTCCCACTCCATCTGTTCCTCACCCTCCAGACCATTTCCCACTCAATCTTATCCTCACCCTCCCGATCATCTCCCACACAATCTGATCCTCACCGTCCCGATCATCTCCCACTCAATCTGATCCTCACCCGTCTGACCATCTCCCACTCAATCTGATCCTCTCCTCCCGACCATCTCCCACAATCTGATCCTCACCTCCCGACCATCTCCCACTCAATCTGATCCTCACCCTCTCGACCATCTCCCACTCACTGTTCCTCACCCTCCCGACCATCTCCCATTCAATCTGATCCTCACCCTCCCGATCATGTCCCACTCCATCTGTTCCTCACCCTCCAGACATCTCCCACTCAATCTTATCCTCACCCTCCCGATCATCTCCCACACAATCTGATCCTCACCGTCCCAATCATCTCCCACTCAATCTGTTCCTCACTCTCCCGATGATCTCCCACTCATTCTGATCCTCACCTTCCCGATCATCTCCCACTCAATCTGATCCTCACCCCCACGATCATCTCCCACTCAATCTGATCCTCACCTTCCCGATCATCTCCCTCTCATTCTGACCCTCACCCTCTCGACCATCTCCCACTCACTGTTCCTCACCCACCCGACCATCTCCCATTCAATCTGATCCTCACCCTCCCGATCATTTCCCACGCCGTCTGTTCCTCACCCTCCCGACCATCTCCTACTCAATCTGATCCTCATCCTCCCGATTATCTCACACTCTATCTGATCCTCACCCTCCCGATCATCTCCCACTCCATCTGTTCCTCACCCTCCAGACCATCTCCCACTCAATCTTATCCTCACCCTCCCGATCATCTCCCACACAATCTGATCCTCACCGTCCCGATCATCTCCCACTCAATCTGATCCTCACCCTCCAGATCATCTCCCACTCAATCTGATCCTCACCCGTCTGACCATCTCCCACAATCTGATCCTCACCTCCCGACCATCTCCCACTCCATCTTATCATCACCCTCCCGATCATGTCCCACTCCATCTGTTCCTCACCCTCCAGACCATCTCCCACTCAATCTTATCCTCACCCTCCCGATCATCTCCCACTCAATCTGATCCTCACCCTCCCGACCATCTCCCACTCAATCTGATCCTCACCCTCCCGACCATCTCCCACTCAATCTGATCCTCACACTCCCAATCATCTCCCACTCAATCTGATCCTCACCCTCCCGATCATCTCCCACTCAATCTGATCCTCACCCTCCCGACCATCACCAACTCAATCTGATCCTCACCCTCACGATCATCTCCCACAGTCTGATCCTCATCCTCCCGATCATCTCCCACTCAATCTGATCCTCACCCTCTCGACCATCTCCCACTCAATCTGATCATCACCTTCCCGATCATCTCCCACTCAATCTGATCCTCACACTCTCGACCATCTCCCACTCACTGTTCCTCACCCTCCCGACCATCTCCCATTCAATCTGATCCTCACCCTCCCGATCATGTCCCACTCCATCTGTTCCTCACCCTCCAGACATCTCCCACTCAATCTTATCCTCACCCTCCCGATCATCTCCCACACAATCTGATCCTCATCCTCCCGATAATCTACCACTCAGTCTGTTCCTCACTCTCCCGATGATCTCCCACTCAATCTGATCCTCACCCTCCCGATCATCTCCCACACAATCTGATCCTCACCCTCCCGATCATCTCCCACTCAATCTGATCCTCACCCTCCCGATCATCTCCCAGACAATCTGATCCTCACCCTCCCGATCATCTCCCACTCAATCTGTTCCTCACTCTCCCGATGATCTCCCACTCAATCTGATCCTCACCCTCCCGATCATCTCCCACACAATCTGAACCTCACCCTCCCGATCATCTCCCACTCAATCTGATCCTCATCCTCCTGATAATTTCCCACTCAATCTGATCCTCACTCTCCCGATGATCTCCCACTCAATCTGATCCTCACCCTCACAAGCATCACCCACTCAAACTGATCCTCATCCTACCGATCATCTCCAACTCAATCTGATCCTCACACTTTCGATCATCTCCCACTCAATCTGATCCTCACCTCCCGATCATCTCCCACTCAATCTGATCCTGACCCTCCCGATCATCTCCCAGTCAATCTGATCCTCACCTTCCCGATCATCTCCCACTCATTCTGATCCTCACCTTCCCGATCATCCCCCACTCAATCTGATCCTCACCCCCACGATCATCTCCCACTCAATCTGATCCTCACCCTCCCGACCATCTCCCACTCAATCTGATCCTCACCCTCCGGATCATCTCCCACTCAATCTGATCCTCACCTTCCCGATCATCTCCCACTCAATCTGATCCTCACCCTCCCGATCATCTCCCACTCAATCTGATCATCACCCTCCCGATGATCTCCCACTCAATCTGATCCTCACCCTCACGACCATCTCCGACTCAATCTGATCCTCACCTTCCCGATCATCTCCCACTCAATCTGATCCTCAACCTCCCGACCATCTCCCACACAATCTGATCCTCACCCTCCCGAACGTCTCCCACTCAATCTGATCCTCAGCCTTCCGAGCATCTCCCACTCAATCTGATCCTCACCCTCCCGACCATCTCCAACTCAATCTGATCCTCACCCTCACGATCATCTCCCACAGTCTGATCCACATCCTCCCGATCATCTCCCACTCAATCTGATCCTCACCCTCTCGACCATCTCCCACTCATTCTGATCATCACCTTCCCGATCATCTCCCACTCAATCTGATCCTCACCCTCTCGACCATCTCCCACTCACTGTTCCTCACCCTCCAGACATCTCCCACTCAATCTTATCCTCACCCTCCCGATCATCTCCCACACAATCTGATCCTCACCCTCCGGATCATCTCCCACTCAATCTGATCCTCACCCTCCCGACCATCTCCCACTCAATCTGATCCTCACCCTCCCGATCATCTCACACTCAATCTGATCCTCACCCTCCGGATCATCTCCCACTCAATCTGATCCTCACCTTCCCGATCATCTCCCACTCAATCTGATCCTAACCCTCCCGATCATCTCCCACTCAATCTGATCATCACCCTCCCGATGATCTGCCACTCAATCTGATCCTCACCCTCACGACCATCTCCGACTCAATCTGATCCTCACCTTCCCGATCATCTCCCACTCAATCTGATCCTCAACCTCCCGACCATCTCCCACACAATCTGATCCTCACCCTCCCGAACGTCTCCCACTCAATCTGATCCTCAGCCTTCCGAGCATCTCCCACTCAATCTGATCCTCACCCTCCCGACCATCTCCCACTCAATCTGATCCTCTCCTCCCCACCATCTCCAACTCAATCTGATCCTCACCCTGACGATCATCTCCCACTCAATCTGATCCTCACCCCGATCATCTCCCACTCAATCTAATCCTCACCCTCTCGACCAACTCCCACTCACTGTTCCTCACCCTCCCGACCATCTCCCATTCAATCTGATCATCACCCTCTCGACCATCTCCCACTCACTGTTCCTCACTCTCCCGAGCATCTCCCACTCAATCTGATCCTCACCCTCACAAGCATCTCCCACTCAATCTGATCCTCATCCTACCGATCATCTCCAACTCAATCTGATCCTCACCCTTTCGATCATCTCCCACTCAATCTGATCCTCACCCTCCTGAAAATCTCCCACTGAATCTGATCCTCACCTCCCGATCATCTCCCATTCCATCTGATCCTCACCCCCACGATCATCTCCCGCAGTCTGATCCTCATTCTCCCGATCATCTCCCACTCAATCTGATCCTCACCGTCCCGACCATCTCCCACAGTCTGATCCTCATCCTCCCGATCATCTCCCACAGTCTGATCCTCATCCTCCCGATCATCTCCCATTCAATCTGATCCTCACCTTCCCGATCATCTCCCACTCAATCTGATCCTCACCCTCCCGACCATCTCCCATTCAATCTGATCCTCACCCTCCCGATCATGTCCCACTCCATCTGTCCCTCACCCTCCAGACCATCTCCCACTCAATCTTATCCTTACCCTCCCGATCATCTCCCACTCAATCTGATCCTCACCCTCCCGACCATCTCCCACTCAATCTGATCCTCACACTCCCGATCATCTCCCACTCAATCTGATCCTCACCCTCCCGACCATCTCCAACTCAATCTGATCCTCACCCTCACGATCATCTCCCACTCAATCTGATCCTCACCCTCTCGACCATCTCCCACTCACTGTTCATCACCCTCCCGACCATCTCCCATTCAATCTGATCCTCACCCTCCCGATCATGTCCCACTGCATCTGTTCCTCACCCTCCAGACCATCTCCCACTCAATCTTATCCTCACCCTCCCGATCATCTCCCACACAATCTGATCCTCACCCTCCCGATCATCTCCCACTCAATCTGTTCCTCACTCTCCCGATGATCTCCCATTCAATCTGATCCTCACCCTCCCGATCATCTCCCACACAATCTGATCCTCACCCTCCCGATCATCTCCCACACAATCTGATCTTCTCCTCCCGACCATCTCCCACTCAATCTGATCCTCACTCTCCCGATGATCTCCCACTCAATCTGATCCTCACCCTCACAAGCATCACCCAGTCAATCTGATCCTCATCCTACCAATCATCTCCAACTCAATCTGATCCTCACCCTTTCGATCATCTCCCACTCAATCTGATCCTCACCTCCCGATCATCTCCCACTCAATCTGATCCTCACCCTCCCGATCATCTCCCACTCAATCTGATCCTCACCTTCCCGATCATCTCCCACTCATTCTGATCCTCACCTTCCCAATCATCTCCCTCTCATTCTGATCCTCACCCTCTCGACCATCTGCCACTCACTGTTCCTCACCCTCCCGACCATCTCCCATTCAATCTGATCCTCACCCTCCCGATCATTTCCCACTCCGTCTGTTCCTCACCCTCCCGACCATCTCCTACTCAATCTGATCCTCATCCTCCCGATCATCTCCCACTCAATCTGATACTCACCCTCACGACCATCTCCCACTCAATCTGATCCTCACCCTCACGATCATCTCCCACTCAATCTGATCCTCACCCTCTCGACCATCTCCCACTCACTGTTCCTCACCCTCCCGACCATCTCCAACTCAATCTGATCCTCACCCTCACGATCATCTCCCACAGTCTGATCCTCATCCTCCCGATCATCTCCCACTCAATCTGATCCTCACCCTCTCGACCATCTCCCACTCAATCTGATCCTCACCCTCCCGACCATCTCCCATTCAATCTGATCCTCACCCTCCCGATCATGTCCCACTCCATCTGTTCCTCACCCTCCAGACCATCTCCCACTCAATGTTATCCTCACCCTCCCGATCATCTCCCACACAATCTGATCCTCACCCTCTCGACCATCTCCCACTCAATCTGATCCTCACCCTCCCGACCATCTCCCATTCAATCTGATCCTCACCCTCCCGATCATGTCCCACTCCATCTGTTCCTCACCCTCCAGACCATCTCCCACTCAATGTTATCCTCACCCTCCCGATCATCTCCCACACAATCTGTTCCTCACTCTTCCGATGATCTCCCACTCAATCTGATCCTCACCCTCCCGATCATCTCCCACACAATCTGATCCTCACCCTCCCGATCATCTCCCACTCAATCTGATCCTCAACCTCCTGATCATTTCCCACTCAATCTGATCCTCACACTCCCGATCATCTCCCACTCAATCTGATCCTCACCCTCCCGACCATCTCCAACTCAATCTGATCCTCACCCTCACGATCATCTCCCACTCAATCTGATCCTCACCCTCTCGACCATCTCCCACTCACTGTTCCTCACCCTCCCGACCATCTCCCATTCAATCTGATCATCACCCTCCCGATCAAGTCCACTCCATCTGTTCCTCACCCTCCCGACCATCTCCAACTCAATCTGATCCTCACCCTCCCGACCATCTCCAACTCAATCTGATCCTCACCCTCACGATCATCTCCCACTCAATCTGATCCTCACCCTCTCGACCATCTCCCACTCACTGTTCCTCACCCTCCCGACCATCTCCCATTCAATCTGATCCTCACCCTCCCGATCATGTCCCACTCCATCTGTTCCTCACCCTCCAGACCAGCTCCCACTCAATCTTATCCTCACCCTCTCGATCATCTCCCACACAATCTGATCCTCACCCTCCCGATCATCTCCCACTCAACCTGTTCCTCACTCTCCCGATGATCTCCCACTCAATCTGATCCTCACCCTCCCGATCATCTCCCACACAATCTGATCCTCATCCTCCTGATCATTTCCCACTCAATCTGATCCTCACCCTCACAAGCATCACCCACTCAATCTGATCCTCATCCTACCGATCATCTCCAACTCAATCTGATCCTCACCCTTTCGATCATCTCCCACTCAATCTGATCCTCACCTCCCGATCATCTCCCACTCAATCTGATCCTCACCCACCCGATCATCTCCCACACAATCTGATCCTCACCTTCCCGATCATCTCCCACTCATTCTGATCCTCACCTTCCCGATCATCTCCCACTCAATCTGATCCTCACCCCCACGATCATCTCCCACTCAATCTGATCCTCACCTTCCCGATCATCTCCCTCTCATTCTGATCCTCACCCTCTCGACCATCTCCCACTCTCTGATCCTCACCCTCCCGACCATCTCCCATTCAATCTGATCCTCACCCTCCCGATCATTTCCCACTCCGTCTGTTCCTCACCCTCCCGACCATCTCCTACTCAATCTGATCCTCATCCTCCCGATCATCTCACACTCAATCTGATCCTCACCCTCCCGATCATCTCCCACTCAATCTGATACTCACCCTCACGACCATCTCCCACTCAATCTGATCCTCTCCTCCCGATCATCTCCCACTAAATCTGATCCTCACCCTCCCGATCATCTCCCACTCAATCTGATCCTCATCCTCCTGATCATCTCCCACTCAATCTGATCCTCACCCTCCCGACCATCTCCCACTCAATCTCATCCTCACACTCCCGACCATCTCCCACTCAATCTGATCCTCACACTCCCGATCATCTCCCACTCAATCTGATCCTCACCCTCCCGACCATCTCCCACTCAATCTGATTCTCACACTCCCGATCATCTCCCACTCAATCTGATCCTCACCCTCCCGATCATCTCCCACTCAATCTGATCCTCACCCTCCCGACCATCTCCAACTCAATCTGATCCTCACCCTCTCGACCATCTCCCACTCAATCTGATCATCACCTTCCCGATCATCTCCCACTCAATCTGTTCCTCACTCTCCCGATGATCTCCCACTCAATCTGATCCTCACCCTCCCGATCACCTCCCACACAATCTGATCCTCACCCTCCCGATCATCTCCCACTCAATCTGATCCTCATCCTCCTGATCATTTCCCACTCAATCTGATCCTCACTCTCCCGATGATCTCCCACTCAATCTGATCCTCACCCTCACAAGCATCACCCACTCAATCTGATCCTCATCCTACCGATCATCTCCAACTCAATCTGATCCTCACCCTTTCGATCATCTCCCACTCAATCTGATCCTCACCTCCCGGTCATCTCCCACTCAATCTGATCCTCACCCTCCCGATCATCTCCCACTCAATCTGATCCTCACCTTCCCAATCATCTCCCACTCAATCTGATCCTCACCCCCACGATCATCTCCCACTCAATCTGATCCTCACCTTCCCGATCATCTCCCTCTCATTCTGATCCTCACCCTCTCGACCATCTGCCACTCACTGTTCCTAACCCTCCCGACCATCTCCCATTCAATCTGATCCTCACCCTCCCGATCATTTCCCACTCCGTCTGTTCCTCACCCTCCCGACCATCTCCTACTCAATCTGATCCTCATCCTCCCGATCATCTCACACTCAATCTGATCCTCACCCTCCCGATCATCTCCCACTCAATCTGATACTCACCCTCACGACCATCTCCCACTCAATCTGATCCTCACCTTCCCGATCATCTCCCACTCAATCTGATCCTCACCTTCCCGACCATCTCCCACTCCATCTGTTCCTCACCCTCCAGACCATCTCCCACT
Organism: Hypanus sabinus; assembly: GCF_030144855.1. Lineage (NCBI taxonomy): Eukaryota > Metazoa > Chordata > Chondrichthyes > Myliobatiformes > Dasyatidae > Hypanus > Hypanus sabinus. The sequence continues at coordinate 155,149,738 of NC_082715.1, read as the reverse complement.
CAATCTTATCCTCACCCTCCCGATCATCTCCCACTCAATCTGATCCTCACCCTCACGATCATCTCCCACAGTCTGATCCTCATCCTCCCGATCATCTCCCACTCAATCTGATCCTCACCCTCCCGACCATCTCCCATTCAATCTGATCCTCACCCTCCCGATCATGTCCCACTCAATCTGTTCCTCACCCTCCAGACCATCTCCCACTCAATCTGATCCTCACCCTCCAGACCATCTCCCACTCAATCTTATCCTCACCCTCCCGATCATCTCCCACACAATCTGTTCCTCACTCTCCCGATGATCTCCCACTCAATCTGATCCTCACCCTCCCGATCATCTCCCACACAATCTGATCCTCACCCTCCCGATCATCTCCCACTCAATCTGATCCTCATCCTCCTGATCATTTCCCACTCAATCTGATCCTCACACTCCCGATCATCTCCCACTCAATCTGATCCTCACCCTCCCGACCATCTCCAACTCAATCTGATCCTCACCCTCCCGACCATCTCCAACTCAATCTGATCCTCACCCTCACGATCATCTCCCACAGTCTGATCCTCATCCTCCCGATCATCTCCCACTCAATCTGATCCTCACCCTCTCGACCATCTCCCACTCAATCTGATCATCACCTTCCCGATCATCTCCCACTCAATTTGTTCCTCACTCTCCCGATGATCTCCCACTCAATCTGATCCTCACCCTCCCGATCATCTCCCACACAATCTGATCCTCACCCTCCCGATCATCTCCCACTCAATCTGATCCTCATCCTCCTGATCATTTCCCACTCAATCTGATCCTCACTCTCCCGATGATCTCCCACTCACTCTGATCCTCACCCTCACAAGCATCACCCACTCAATCTGATCCTCATCCTACCGATCATCTCCAACTCAATCTGATCCTCACCCTTTCGATCATCTCCCACTCAATCTGATCCTCACCTCCCGATCATCTCCCACTCAATCTGATCCTCACCCTCCCGATCATCTCCCACTCAATCTGATCCTCACCTTCCCGATCATCTCCCACTCATTCTGATCCTCACCTTCCCAATCATCTCCCACTCAATCTGATCCTCACCCCCACGATCATCTCCCATTCAATCTGATCCTCACCCTCCCGATCATTTCCCACTCCGTCTGTTCCTCACCCTCCCGACCATCTCCTACTCAATCTGATCCTCATCCTCCCGATCATCTCACACTCAATCTGATCCTCACCCTCCCGATCATCTCCCACTCAATCTGATACTCACCCTCACGACCATCTCCCACTCAATCTGATCCTCACCTTCCCGATCATCTCCCACTCAATCTGATCCTCACCTTCCCGACCATCTCCCACTCCATCTGTTCCTCACCCTCACGACCATCTCCCACTCAATCTGATCCTCACCTTCCCGATCATCTCCCACTCAATCTGATCCTCACCCTCCCGATCATCTCCCACACAATCTGATCCTCACCGTCCCGATCATCTCCCACTCAATCTGATCCTCACCCTCCAGATCATCTCCCACTCAATCTGATCCTCACACGTCTGACCATCTCCCACTCAATCTGATCCTCTCCTCCCGACCATCTCCCACAATCTGATCCTCACCTCCCGACCATCTCCCACTCCATCTGATCATCAGCCTCCCGATCATGTCCCACTCAATCTGATCCTCACCCTCCAGACCATCTCCCACTCAATCTTATCCTCACCCTCCCGATCATCTCCCACTCAATCTGATCCTCACCCTCCCGACCATCTCCCACTCAATCTGATCCTCACCCTCCCGATCATCTCCCACTCAATCTGATCCTCACCATCCCGATCATCTCCCACTCAATCTGATCCTCACCCTCCCGATCATCTCCCACTCAATCTGATAATCACCCTCCCGACCATCTCCCATTCAATCTGATCCTCACCCTCCCGATCATGTCCCTCTCCATCTGTTCCTCACCCTCCAGACCATCTCCCACTCAATCTTATCCTCACCCTCCCGATCATCTCCCACACAATCTGTTCCTCACTCTCCCTATGATCTCCCACTCAATCTGATCCTCACCCTCCCGATCATCTCCCACACAATCTGATCCTCACCCTCCCGATCATCTCCCACTCAATCTGATCCTCATCCTCCTGATCATTTCCCACTCAATCTGATCCTCACACTCCCGATCCTCTCCCACTCAATCTGATCCTCACCCTCCCGACCATCTCCAACTCAATCTGATCCTCACCCTCACGATCATCTCCCACTCAATCTGATCCTCACCCTCTCGACCATCTCCCATTCAATCTGATCCTCACCCTCCCGATCATCTCCCATTCAATCTGATCCTCACCCTCCCGATCAAGTCCCACTCCATCTGTTCCTCACCCTCCAGACCATCTCCCACTCAATCTTATCCTCACCCTCTCGATCATCTCCCACACAATCTGATCCTCACCCTCCCGATCATCTCCCACTCAATCTGTTCCTCACTCTCCCGATGATCTCCCACTCAATCTGATCCTCACCCTCCCGATCATCTCCCACACAATCTGATCCTCACCCTCCCGATCATCTCCCACTCAATCTGATCCTCATCCTCCTGATCATTTCCCACTCAATCTGATCCTCACTCTCCCGATGATCTCCCACTCAATCTGATCCTCACCCTCACAAGCATCACCCACTCAATCTGATCCTCATCCTACCGATCATCTCCAACTCAATCTGATCCTCACCCTTTCGATCATCTCCCACTCAATCTGATCCTCAACTCCCGATCATCTCCCACTCAATCTGATCCTCACCCACCCGATCATCTCCCACTCAATCTGACCCTCACCTTCCCGATCATCTCCCACTCATTCTGATCCTCACCTTCCCGATCATCTCCCACTCAATCTGATCCTCACCCCCACGATCATCTCCCACTCAATCTGATCCTCACCTTCCCGATCATCTCCCTCTCATTGTGATCCTCACCCTCTCGACCATCTCCCACTCTCTGTTCCTCACCCTCCCGACCATCTCCCATTCAATCTGATCCTCACCCTCCCGATCATTTCCTACTCCGTCTGTTCCTCACCCTCCCGACCATCTCCTACTCAATCTGATCCTCATCCTCCCGATCATCTCACACTCAATCTGATCCTCACCCTCCCGATCATCTCCCACTCAATCTGATACTCACCCTCACGACCATCTCCCACTCAATCTGATCCTCACCTACCCGATCATCTCCCACTCAATCTGATCCTCACCTTCCCGACCATCTCCCTCTCCACCTGTTCCTCACCCTCCAGACCATCTCCCACTGAATCTTATCCTCACCCTCCCGATCATCTCCCACACAATCTGATCCTCACCGTCCCGATCATCTCCCACTCAATCTGATCCTCACCCTCCAGATCATCTCCCACTCAATCTGATACTCACCCGTCTGACCATCTCCCACTCAATCTGATCCTCTCCTCCCGATCATCTCCCACTAAATCTGATCCTCTCCTCCCGACCATCTCCCACTGAATCTCATCCTCATCCTCCTGATCATCTCCCACTCAATCTGATCCTCACACTCCCGATCATCTCCCACTCAATCTGATCCTCACACTCCCGACCATCTCCCACTCAATCTGATCCTCACACTCCCGATCATCTCCCACTCAATCTGATCCTCACACTCCCGATCATCTCCCACTCAATCTGATTCTCACCCTCCCGATCATCTCCCACTAAATCTGATCCTCTCCTCCCGACCATCTCCCACTGAATCTCATCCTCACCCTCCCGATCATCTCCCACTCAATCTGATCCTCACCCTCCCGACCATCTCCAACTCAATCTGATCCTCATCCTCCCGATCATCTCCCACTCAATCTGATCCTCACCCTCTCGACCATCTCCCACTCAATCTGATCATCACCTTCCCGATGATCTGCCACTCAATCTGATCCTCACCCTCTCGACCATCTCCCACTCACTGTTCCTCACCCTCCCGACCATCTCCCATTCAATCTGATCCTCACCCTCCCGATCATGTCCCACTCCATCTGTTCCTCACCCTCCAGACCATCTCCCACTCAATCTTATCCTCACCCTTCCGATCATCTCCCACACAATCTGATCCTCACCCTCCCGATCAACTCCCACTCAATCTGTTCCTCACTCTCCCGATGATCTCCCACTCAATCTGATCCTCACCCTCCCGATCATCTCCCACACAATCTGATCCTCACCCTCCCGATCATCTCCCACTCAATCTGATCCTCATCCTCCTGATCATTTCCCACTCAATCTGATCCTCACTCTCCCGATGATCTCCCACTCAATCTGATCCTCACCCTCACAAGCATCTCCCACTCAATCTGATCCTCATCCTACCGATCATCTCCAACTCAATCTGATCCTCACCCTTTCGATCATCTCCCACTCAATCTGATCCTCACCTCCCGATCATCTCCCACTCAATCTGATCCTCACCCTCCCGATCATCTCCCACTCAATCTGATCCTCACCTTCCCGATCATCTCCCACTCATTCTGATCCTCACCTTCCCGATCATCTCCCACTCATTCTGATCCTCACCTTCCCGATCATTTCCCACTCAATCTGATCCTCACCTCCCGATCATCTCCCATTCCATCTGATCCTCACCCCCACGATCATCTCCCACTCAATCTGATCCTCACCCTCACGACCATCTCCCACTCAATCTGATCCTCACCTTCCCGATCATCTCCCACTCAATCTGATCCTCACCCTCCCGATCATCTCCCACTCAATCTGATCCTCATCCTCCTGATCATTTCCCACTCAATCTGATCCTCAGTCTCCCGATGATCTCCCACTCAATCTGATCCTCACCCTCACAAGCATCTCCCACTCAATCTGATCCTCATCCTACCGATCATCTCCAACTCAATCTGATCCTCACCCTTTCGATCATCTCCCACTCAATCTGATCCTCACCTCCCGATCATCTCCCACTCAATCTGATCCTCACCCTCCCGATCATCTCCCACTCAATCTGATCCTCACCTTCCCGATCATCTCCCACTCATTCTGATCCTCACCTTCCCGATCATCTCCCACTCATTCTGATCCTCACCTTCCCGATCATCTCCCACTCAATCTGATCCTCACCTTCCGATCATCTCCCATTCCATCTGATCCTCACCCCCACGATCATCTCCCACTCAATCTGATCCTCACCCTCACGACCATCTCCCACTCAATCTGATCCTCATCTTCCCGATCATCTCCCACTCAATCTGATCCTCAACTTCCCGACCATCTCCCACTCCATCTGTTCCTCACCCTCCAGACCATCTCCCACTCAATCTTATCCTCACCCTCCCGATCATCTCCCACACAACCTGATCCTCACCCTCCCGATCATCTCCCACTCAATCTGATCCTCACCCTCCAGAACATCTCTCACTCAATCTGATCCTCACCCGTCTGACCATCTCCCACTCAATCTGATCCTCTCCTCCCAACCATCTCCCACAATGATCCTCACCTCCCGACCATCTCCCACTCCATCTGATCATCACCCTCCCGATTATCTCCCACTCAATCTGATCCTCATCCGTCTGACCATCTCCCACTCAATCTGATCCTCACCTTCCCGACCATCTCCCACTCAATCTGATCCTCACCCTCCCGACCATCTCCAACTCAATCTGATCCTCACCCTCACGATCATCTCCCACAGTCTGATCCTCATCCTCCCGATCATCTCCCACTCAATCTGATCCTCACCTTCCCGATCATCTACCACTCAATCTGATCCTCACCCTCTCGACCATCTCCCACTCACTGTTCCTCACCCTCCCGACCATCTCCCATTCAATCTGATCATCACCTTCCTGATCATCTCCCACCCCATCTGATCCTCACCCTCTCGACCATCTCCCACTCACTGTTCCTCACCCTCCCGACCATCTCCCATTCAATCTGATCCTCACCCTCCCGACCATCTCCCATTCAATCTGATCATCACCTTCCCGATCATCTCCCACTCAATCTGATCCTCACCCTCTCGACCATCTCCCACTCACTGTTCCTCACCCTCCCGACCATCTCCCATTCAATCTGATTCTCACCCTCCCGATCATGTCCCACTCCATCTGTTCCTCACCCTCCAGACCATCTCCCACTCAATCTTATCCTCACCCTCCCGATCATCTCCCACACAATCTGATCCTCACCCTCCCGATCATCTCCCACTCAATCTGATCCTCACCCGTCTGACCATCTCCCACTCAATCTGAACCTCACCCTCCCGATCATCTCTCACTCAATCTGATCCACACCCTCTCGATCATCTCCCACTCAATCTGATCCTCACCCTCCTGATAATCTCCCGCTGAATCTGATCCTCACCCTTCCCATCATCTCCCACTCAATCTAATCCTCACCCTCACCATCCTCCCACAATCTGATCCTCATCCTCCCGACCATCTCCCACTCAATCTGATCCTCACCCGTCTGACCATCTCCCACTCAATCTGATCCTCACCTTCCCGACCATCTCCCACTCAATCTGATCCTCACCCTCCCGACCAATTCCAACTCAATCTGATCCTCACCCTCACGATCATCTCCCACAGTCTGATCCTCATCCTCCCGATCATCTCCCACTCAATCTCATCCTCACCTTCCCGATCATCTACCACTCAATCTGATCCTCACCCTCTCGACGATCTCCCACTCACAGTTCCTCACCCTCCCGTCCATCTCCCATTCAATCTGATCCTCACCATCCCGATCATGTCCCACTCCATCTGTTCCTCACCATCCAGCCCATCTCCCACTCAATCTTATCATCACACTCCCGATCATCTCCCACACAATCTGATCCTCACCCTCCCGATCATCTCCCACTCAATCTGATCCTCACTCTCCCGATGATCTCCCACTCAATCTGATCGTCACTCTCCCGATGATCTCCCACTCAATCTGATCCTCACCCTCCCGACCATCTCCCACTCAATCTGATCCTCACCCTCACAAGCATCTCCCACTCAATCTGATCCTCATCCTACCGATCATCTCCCTCTCAATCTGATCCTCACCCTTTCGATCATCTCCCACTCAATCTGATCCTCACCCTCCTGAAAATCTCCCACTGAATCTGATCCTCACCTCCCGATCATCTCCATTCCATCTGATCCTCACTCCCACGATCATCTCCCACTCAATCTTATCCTCACCTTCCCGATCATCTCCCACTCAATCTGATACTCACCTCCCGATCATCTCCCACTCATTCTGATCCTCACCCTCTCGACCATCTCCCACTCACTGTTCCTCACCCTCCCGACCATCTCCCATTCAATCTGATCCTCACCCTCCCGATCATTTCCCACTCCGTCTGTTCCTCACCCTCCCGACCATCTCCTACTCAATCTGATCCTCATCGTCCCGATCATCTCACACTCAATCTGATCCTCACCCTCCCGATCATCTCCCACTCAATCTGATCCTCACCCTCACGACCATCTCCCACTCAATCTGATCCTCACCCTCCCGATCATCTCCCACTCAATCTGATCCTCACCTTCCCGATCATCTCCCACTCAATCTGATCCTCACCTTCCCGACCATCTCCCACTCCATCTGTTCCTCACCCTCCAGACCATCTCCAACTCAATCTTATCCTCACCCTCCCGATCATCTCCCACTCAATCTGATCCTCACCCTCCTGATAATCTCCCGCTGAATCTGATCCTCACCCTTCCCATCATCTCCCACTCAATCTAATCTTCACCCTCACCATCATCTCCCACAATCTGATCCTCATCCTCCCGACCATCTCGCACTCAATCTGATCCTCACCCGTCTGACCATCTCCCACTCAATCTGATCCTCACCTTCCCGACCATCTCCCACTCAATCTGATCCTCACCTTCCCGATCATCTCCCACTCAATCTGATCCTCACCTTCCCGACCATCTCCCACTCCATCTGTTCCTCATCCTCCAGACCATCTCCCACTCCATCTTATCCTCACCCTCCCGATCATCTCCCACACAATCTGATCCTCACCCTCCCGATCATCTCCCACTCAATCTGATCCTCACCCGTCTGACCATCTCCCACTCAATCTGATCCTCTCCTCCCGATCATCTCCCACTCAATCTGATCCTCAACTTCCTGACCATCTCCCACTCAATCTGATCCTCACCTTCCCGATCATCTCCCACTCAATCTGATCCTCACCTTCCCGACCATCTCCCACTCCATCTGTTCCTCACCCTCCAGACCATCTCCCACTCAATCTTATCCTCACCCTCCCGATCATCTCCCACTCAATCTGATCCTCACCTTCCCGATCATCTCCCACTCAATCTTATCCTCACCCTCCCGATCATCTCCCACACAATCTGATCCTCACCGTCCCGATCATCTCCCACTCAATCTGATCCTCACCCTCCAGATCATCTCCCACTCAATCTGATCCTCACACGTCTGACCATCTCCCACTCAATCTGACCCTCTCCTCCGACCATCTCCCACAATCTGATCCTCACCTCCCGACCATCTCCCACTCCATCTGATCATCAGCCTCCCGATCATGTCCCACACCATCTGTTCCTCACCCTCCAGACCATCTCCCACTCAATCTTATCCTCACCCTCCCGATCATCTCCCACTCAATCTGATCCTCACACTCCCGATCATCTCCCACTCAATCTGATCCTCACCCTCCCGATCATCTCCCACTCAATCTGATCCTCACCCTCCCGACCATCTCCCACTCAATCTGATCCTCACACTCCCGATCATCTCCCACTCAATCTGATCCTCACCCTCCCGATCATCTCCCACTCAATCTGATCCTCACCCTCCCGACCATCTCCAACTCAATCTGATCCTCACCCTCACGATCATCTCCCACAGTCTGATCCTCATCCTCCCGATCATCTCCCACTCAATCTGATCCTCACCCTCCCGACCATCTCCCATTCAATCTGATCCTCACCCTCCCGACCATCTCCAACTCAATCTGATCCTCACCCTCACGATCATCTCCCACTCAATCTGATCCTCACCCTCTCGACCATCTCCCACTCACTGTTCCTCACCCTCCCGACCATCTCCCATTCAATCTGATCCTCACCCTCCCGATCAAGTCCCACTCCATCTGTTCCTCACCCTCCAGACCATCTCCCACTCAATCTTATCCTCACCCTCTCGATCATCTCCCACACAATCTGATCCTCACCCTCCCGATCATCTCCCACTCAATCTGTTCCTCACTCTCCGATGATCTCCCACTCAATCTGATCCTCACCCTCCCGATCATCTCCCACACAATCTGATCCTCACCCTCCCGATCATCTCCCACTCAATCTGATCCTCATCCTCCTGATCATTTCCCACTCAATCTGATCCTCACTCTCCCGATGATCTCCCACTCAATCTGATCCTCACCCTCACAAGCATCACCCACTCAATCTGATCCTCATCCTACCGATCATCTCCAACTCAATCTGATCCTCACCCTTTCGATCATCTCCCACTCAATCTGATCCTCACCTCCCGATCATCTCCCACTCAATCTGATCCTCACCCACCCGATCATCTCCCACTCAATCTGACCCTCACCTTCCCGATCATCTCACACTCATTCTGATCCTCACCTTCCCGATCATCTCCCACTCAATCTGATCCTCACCCCCACGATCATCTCCCACTCAATCTGATCCTCACCTTCCCGATCATCTCCCTCTCATTCTGATCCTCACCCTCTCGACCATCTCCCACTCTCTGTTCCTCACCCTCCCGACCATCTCCCATTCAATCTGATCCTCACCCTCCCGATCATTTCCTACTCCGTCTGTTCCTCACCCTCCCGACCATCTCCTACTCAATCTGATCCTCATCCTCCCGATCATCTCACACTCAATCTGATCCTCACCCTCCCGATCATCTCCCACTCAATCTGATACTCACCCTCACGACCATCTCCCACTCAATCTGATCCTCACCTACCCGATCATCTCCCACTCAATCTGATCCTCACCTTCCCGACCATCTCCCTCTCCACCTGTTCCTCACCCTCCAGACCATCTCCCACTGAATCTTATCCTCACCCTCCCGATCATCTCCCACACAATCTGATCCTCACCGTCCCGATCATCTCCCACTCAATCTGATCCTCACCCTCCAGATCATCTCCCACTCAATCTGATACTCACCCGTCTGACCATCTCCCACTCAATCTGATCCTCTCCTCCCGATCATCTCCCACTAAATCTGATCCTCTCCTCCCGACCATCTCCCACTCAATCTGATTCTCACCCTCCCGACCATCTCCCACTCAATCTGATTCTCACACTCCCGATCATCTCCCACTCAATCTGATCCTCACCCTCCCGATCATCTCCCACTCAATCTGATCCTCACCCTCCCGACCATCTCCCACTCAATCTGATCATCACCTTCCCGATGATCTGCCACTCAATCTGATCCTCACCCTCTCGACCATCTCCCACTCACTGTTCCTCACCCTCCCGACCATCTCCCATTCAATCTGATCCTCACCCTCCCGATCATGTCCCACTCCATCTGTTCCTCACCCTCCAGACCATCTCCCACTCAATCTTATCCTCACCCTTCCGATCATCTCCCACACAATCTGATCCTCACCCTCCCGATCATCTCCCACTCAATCTGTTCCTCACTCTCCCGATGATCTCCCACTCAATCTGATCCTCACCCTCCCGATCATCTCCCACACAATCTGATCCTCACCCTCCCGATCATCTCCCACTCAATCTGATCCTCATCCTCCTGATCATTTCCCACTCAATCTGATCCTCACTCTCCCGATGATCTCCCACTCAATCTGATCCTCACCCTCACAAGCATCTCCCACTCAATCTGATCCTCATCCTACCGATCATCTCCAACTCAATCTGATCCTCACCCTTTCGATCATCTCCCACTCAATCTGATCCTCACCTCCCGATCATCTCCCACTCAATCTGATCCTCACCCTCCCGATCATCTCCCACTCAATCTGATCCTCACCTTCCCGATCATCTCCCACTCATTCTGATCCTCACCTTCCCGATCATCTCCCACTCATTCTGATCCTCACCTTCCCGATCATTTCCCACTCAATCTGATCCTCACCTCCCGATCATCTCCCATTCCATCTGATCCTCACCCCCACGATCATCTCCCACTCAATCTGATCCTCACCCTCACGACCATCTCCCACTCAATCTGATCCTCACCTTCCCGATCATCTCCCACTCAATCTGATCCTCACCCTCCCGATCATCTCCCACTCAATCTGATCCTCATCCTCCTGATCATTTCCCACTCAATCTGATCCTCAGTCTCCCGATGATCTCCCACTCAATCTGATCCTCACCCTCACAAGCATCTCCCACTCAATCTGATCCTCATCCTACCGATCATCTCCAACTCAATCTGATCCTCACCCTTTCGATCATCTCCCACTCAATCTGATCCTCACCTCCCGATCATCTCCCACTCAATCTGATCCTCACCCTCCCGATCATCTCCCACTCAATCTGATCCTCACCTTCCCGATCATCTCCCACTCATTCTGATCCTCACCTTCCCGATCATCTCCCACTCATTCTGATCCTCACCTTCCCGATCATCTCCCACTCAATCTGATCCTCACCTTCCGATCATCTCCCATTCCATCTGATCCTCACCCCCACGATCATCTCCCACTCAATCTGATCCTCACCCTCACGACCATCTCCCACTCAATCTGATCCTCATCTTCCCGATCATCTCCCACTCAATCTGATCCTCAACTTCCCGACCATCTCCCACTCCATCTGTTCCTCACCCTCCAGACCATCTCCCACTCAATCTTATCCTCACCCTCCCGATCATCTCCCACACAACCTGATCCTCACCCTCCCGATCATCTCCCACTCAATCTGATCCTCACCCTCCAGAACATCTCTCACTCAATCTGATCCTCACCCGTCTGACCATCTCCCACTCAATCTGATCCTCTCCTCCCAACCATCTCCCACAATGATCCTCACCTCCCGACCATCTCCCACTCCATCTGATCATCACCCTCCCGATTATCTCCCACTCAATCTGATCCTCATCCGTCTGACCATCTCCCACTCAATCTGATCCTCACCTTCCCGACCATCTCCCACTCAATCTGATCCTCACCCTCCCGACCATCTCCAACTCAATCTGATCCTCACCCTCACGATCATCTCCCACAGTCTGATCCTCATCCTCCCGATCATCTCCCACTCAATCTGATCCTCACCTTCCCGATCATCTACCACTCAATCTGATCCTCACCCTCTCGACCATCTCCCACTCACTGTTCCTCACCCTCCCGACCATCTCCCATTCAATCTGATCATCACCTTCCTGATCATCTCCCACCCCATCTGATCCTCACCCTCTCGACCATCTCCCACTCACTGTTCCTCACCCTCCCGACCATCTCCCATTCAATCTGATCCTCACCCTCCCGACCATCTCCCATTCAATCTGATCATCACCTTCCCGATCATCTCCCACTCAATCTGATCCTCACCCTCTCGACCATCTCCCACTCACTGTTCCTCACCCTCCCGACCATCTCCCATTCAATCTGATTCTCACCCTCCCGATCATGTCCCACTCCATCTGTTCCTCACCCTCCAGACCATCTCCCACTCAATCTTATCCTCACCCTCCCGATCATCTCCCACACAATCTGATCCTCACCCTCCCGATCATCTCCCACTCAATCTGATCCTCACCCGTCTGACCATCTCCCACTCAATCTGAACCTCACCCTCCCGATCATCTCTCACTCAATCTGATCCACACCCTCTCGATCATCTCCCACTCAATCTGATCCTCACCCTCCTGATAATCTCCCGCTGAATCTGATCCTCACCCTTCCCATCATCTCCCACTCAATCTAATCCTCACCCTCACCATCCTCCCACAATCTGATCCTCATCCTCCCGACCATCTCCCACTCAATCTGATCCTCACCCGTCTGACCATCTCCCACTCAATCTGATCCTCACCTTCCCGACCATCTCCCACTCAATCTGATCCTCACCCTCCCGACCAATTCCAACTCAATCTGATCCTCACCCTCACGATCATCTCCCACAGTCTGATCCTCATCCTCCCGATCATCTCCCACTCAATCTCATCCTCACCTTCCCGATCATCTACCACTCAATCTGATCCTCACCCTCTCGACGATCTCCCACTCACAGTTCCTCACCCTCCCGTCCATCTCCCATTCAATCTGATCCTCACCATCCCGATCATGTCCCACTCCATCTGTTCCTCACCATCCAGCCCATCCCCCACTCAATCTTATCATCACACTCCCGATCATCTCCCACACAATCTGATCCTCACCCTCCCGATCATCTCCCACTCAATCTGATCCTCACTCTCCCGATGATCTCCCACTCAATCTGATCGTCACTCTCCCGATGATCTCCCACTCAATCTAATCCTCACCCTCCCGACCATCTCCCACTCAATCTGATCCTCACCCTCACAAGCATCTCCCACTCAATCTGATCCTCATCCTACCGATCATCTCCCTCTCAATCTGATCCTCACCCTTTCGATCATCTCCCACTCAATCTGATCCTCACCCTCCTGAAAATCTCCCACTGAATCTGATCCTCACCTCCCGATCATCTCCCATTCCATCTGATCCTCACTCCCACGATCATCTCCCACTCAATCTTATCCTCACCTTCCCGATCATCTCCCACTCAATCTGATACTCACCTCCCGATCATCTCCCACTCATTCTGATCCTCACCCTCTCGACCATCTCCCACTCACTGTTCCTCACCCTCCCGACCATCTCCCATTCAATCTGATCCTCACCCTCCCGATCATTTCCCACTCCGTCTGTTCCTCACCCTCCCGACCATCTCCTACTCAATCTGATCCTCATCGTCCCGATCATCTCACACTCAATCTGATCCTCACCCTCCCGATCATCTCCCACTCAATCTGATCCTCACCCTCACGACCATCTCCCACTCAATCTGATCCTCACCCTCCCGATCATCTCCCACTCAATCTGATCCTCACCTTCCCGATCATCTCCCACTCAATCTGATCCTCACCTTCCCGACCATCTCCCACTCCATCTGTTCCTCACCCTCCAGACCATCTCCAACTCAATCTTATCCTCACCCTCCCGATCATCTCCCACTCAATCTGATCCTCACCCTCCTGATAATCTCCCGCTGAATCTGATCCTCACCCTTCCCATCATCTCCCACTCAATCTAATCTTCACCCTCACCATCATCTCCCACAATCTGATCCTCATCCTCCCGACCATCTCGCACTCAATCTGATCCTCACCCGTCTGACCATCTCCCACTCAATCTGATCCTCACCTTCCCGACCATCTCCCACTCAATCTGATCCTCACCTTCCCGATCATCTCCCACTCAATCTGATCCTCACCTTCCCGACCATCTCCCACTCCATCTGTTCCTCATCCTCCAGACCATCTCCCACTCCATCTTATCCTCACCCTCCCGATCATCTCCCACACAATCTGATCCTCACCCTCCCGATCATCTCCCACTCAATCTGATCCTCACCCGTCTGACCATCTCCCACTCAATCTGATCCTCTCCTCCCGATCATCTCCCACTCAATCTGATCCTCAACTTCCTGACCATCTCCCACTCAATCTGATCCTCACCTTCCCGATCATCTCCCACTCAATCTGATCCTCACCTTCCCGACCATCTCCCACTCCATCTGTTCCTCACCCTCCAGACCATCTCCCACTCAATCTTATCCTCACCCTCCCGATCATCTCCCACTCAATCTGATCCTCACCTTCCCGATCATCTCCCACTCAATCTTATCCTCACCCTCCCGATCATCTCCCACACAATCTGATCCTCACCGTCCCGATCATCTCCCACTCAATCTGATCCTCACCCTCCAGATCATCTCCCACTCAATCTGATCCTCACACGTCTGACCATCTCCCACTCAATCTGACCCTCTCCTCCCGACCATCTCCCACAATCTGATCCTCACCTCCCGACCATCTCCCACTCCATCTGATCATCAGCCTCCCGATCATGTCCCACACCATCTGTTCCTCACCCTCCAGACCATCTCCCACTCAATCTTATCCTCACCCTCCCGATCATCTCCCACTCAATCTGATCCTCACACTCCCGATCATCTCCCACTCAATCTGATCCTCACCCTCCCGATCATCTCCCACTCAATCTGATCCTCACCCTCCCGACCATCTCCCACTCAATCTGATCCTCACACTCCCGATCATCTCCCACTCAATCTGATCCTCACCCTCCCGATCATCTCCCACTCAATCTGATCCTCACCCTCCCGACCATCTCCAACTCAATCTGATCCTCACCCTCACGATCATCTCCCACAGTCTGATCCTCATCCTCCCGATCATCTCCCACTCAATCTGATCCTCACCCTCCCGACCATCTCCCATTCAATCTGATCCTCACCCTCCCGACCATCTCCAACTCAATCTGATCCTCACCCTCACGATCATCTCCCACTCAATCTGATCCTCACCCTCTCGACCATCTCCCACTCACTGTTCCTCACCCTCCCGACCATCTCCCATTCAATCTGATCCTCACCCTCCCGATCAAGTCCCACTCCATCTGTTCCTCACCCTCCAGACCATCTCCCACTCAATCTTATCCTCACCCTCTCGATCATCTCCCACACAATCTGATCCTCACCCTCCCGATCATCTCCCACTCAATCTGTTCCTCACTCTCCCGATGATCTCCCACTCAATCTGATCCTCACCCTCCCGATCATCTCCCACACAATCTGATCCTCACCCTCCCGATCATCTCCCACTCAATCTGATCCTCATCCTCCTGATCATTTCCCACTCAATCTGATCCTCACTCTCCCGATGATCTCCCACTCAATCTGATCCTCACCCTCACAAGCATCACCCACTCAATCTGATCATCCTACCGATCATCTCCAACTCAATCTGATCCTCACCCTTTCGATCATCTCCCACTCAATCTGATCCTCACCTCCCGATCATCTCCCACTCAATCTGATCCTCACCCACCCGATCATCTCCCACTCAATCTGACCCTCACCTTCCCGATCATCTCACACTCATTCTGATCCTCACCTTCCCGATCATCTCCCACTCAATCTGATCCTCACCCCCACGATCATCTCCCACTCAATCTGATCCTCACCTTCCCGATCATCTCCCTCTCATTCTGATCCTCACCCTCTCGACCATCTCCCACTCTCTGTTCCTCACCCTCCCGACCATCTCCCATTCAATCTGATCCTCACCCTCCCGATCATTTCCTACTCCGTCTGTTCCTCACCCTCCCGACCATCTCCTACTCAATCTGATCCTCATCCTCCCGATCATCTCACACTCAATCTGATCCTCACCCTCCCGATCATCTCCCACTCAATCTGATACTCACCCTCACGACCATCTCCCACTCAATCTGATCCTCACCTACCCGATCATCTCCCACTCAATCTGATCCTCACCTTCCCGACCATCTCCCTCTCCACCTGTTCCTCACCCTCCAGACCATCTCCCACTGAATCTTATCCTCACCCTCCCGATCATCTCCCACACAATCTGATCCTCACCGTCCCGATCATCTCCCACTCAATCTGATCCTCACCCTCCAGATCATCTCCCACTCAATCTGATACTCACCCGTCTGACCATCTCCCACTCAATCTGATCCTCTCCTCCCGATCATCTCCCACTAAATCTGATCCTCTCCTCCCGACCATCTCCCACTCAATCTGATTCTCACCCTCCCGACCATCTCCCACTCAATCTGATTCTCACACTCCCGATCATCTCCCACTCAATCTGATCCTCACCCTCCCGATCATCTCCCACTCAATCTGATCCTCACCCTCCCGACCATCTCCCACTCAATCTGATTCTCACACTCCCGACCATCTCCCACTCAATCTGATTCTCACACTCCCGATCATCTCCCACTCAATCTGATCCTCACCCTCCCGATCATCTCCCACTC